>NW_024070185.1:29883104-30022215 GCF_014754425.2 Oryx dammah
TCTATTTCCCATGAAGTGATGGGACCAGATGCCATGATCTTCATTTTCTGAATGTTGAGCTTTAAGCCAACTTTTTCACTCTCCTCCTTCACTTTCATCAAGAGGCTTTTTAGTTAGTTCCTCTTCACTTTCTGCCATAAGGGTGGTGTCATCTGCATATCTGAGGTTATTGATATTTCTCCCAGCAATCTTGATTCCAGCTTGTGCTTCTTCCAGCCCAGCGTTTCTCATGATGTACTCTGCATATAAGTTAAATAAGCAGGGTGACAATATACAGCCTTGACGTACTCCTTTTCCTAGTTGGAACCAGTCTGTTGTTCCATGTCTAGTTCTAACTGTTGCTTCCTGACCTGCATATAGGTTTCTGTTATACATTATTATATTATTTTTAATTAAATATATATACACACACAGACACACATATATATGACTGCCAACAAAGGTCCATGTAGTCAAAGCTATGGTTTTACCTGTCATGTGCAGTTGTGAGAGTTGAACCATAAAGAAGGCTGAGCATGAAAGAATTGATGCTTTTTGAGTTTTGGTGCTAGAGAAGACTCTTGAGTCTCTTGGACATCAAGGAGATCAAACCAGTCAATCCTAAGGGAAAACAACCCTAAATACTCATTGGAAGGACTAATGCTGAAGTTGCGTGCATGCATGAAGCAACTAAGTCACTTCAGTTTTGTCTGACTCTTTGTGAAACTAAAACTTCAATACTTGGACCACCTGATGCAAAGAGCCAGCTCATTGGAAAAGACTCTGATGCTGGCAAAGATTGAAGGTAAAAGAAGAGGGAGCGGCAGAGGATAGGATGGTTAGATACTGTAACCAATTCAATGGACATGAATCTGAGCAAACTGTGGGACATTGTGAAGGACAAGGGAGCCTGGCATGCTGCAGTCCACGCAGTTGCAAAGAGTCAGACACAACTGAATAACAACATACGTGATTGGAACATGTAGAACTGGATGAAGTCAATTTAGATAAAAGGCTATTGAAATAGTCCATGCCAGAAAGAAATAGAATGTAAGCTATAAATGTGACTATGGAAGAATCCCCAAGAAAATCAAAATTATTATGTGGGGTGGCCATAGATTAGTGGTTAAGCTACTGTGTGCTTAACTTGCCTTGGTTAATTCAAGATATTATTAAAAAAAAAATTTTTTTTTTTTTTTTAAGTTTTGAAGACAATAGCCCCTGAGCTGTAGTTTTATCTTTGGAGGTAATTGCTGGATCACTGCCAGGGCACCTTAGTTGGGAGGTAATGTGAAGAGATGACCTCACCCAGGGTCCTGGGAGTTGAATGGACCATTGCAGAGGGACCTAACTGAGGTTATCAAAATTAGAAAAGAGAAGTCAAGCCATACAGCTGTGCTGAAGTGATATTAGAACAAGAGAGGCCAGAGTGACCCTCTAGAAAACCAAAGAAATGAAGAAGCAATAAGCACAGTGAGTGGAGCTGGTTTGGGTAATTCTGGGGGTGAGGTATGGCAGTTCATTTATATGCTCATAGTGTGTGTTTTCCGGGGGCCTTAAAAAGACCAGAATGAGGGGACCATGATGTAGGCTGGTGGTGTACTGCCAGGAGGTTTTCTTAGTTCATGGCCAGATTGAGCACTGTGTGAACTTTCTCCATGGTGTAGATTCCATTGTACTGATGCCTTCAGATAAAGCAGTAGCCATCTATCTCTGAACCCTTCCTTCACTACTGTGGGTCCCCAAATGCTTTTTACTAACATCCTGTATTTGTAGGGAAGAGTGTAATTACTTAATCTCAGCTTCCTTCCTGGAGGGCACGGTCACATTTTTCTGCAGAGAGGTTGTCACACAGCTGAGGTTGAGGGCCTTGCCCAGGGTCACACTGTGCGACAAGGTGAGAGTAGGGCTAGCATTTACTGCGTGTGCCCACTCTCGGTTTGGTTCACTGGTTTACTCTGCTTGTAATCATGGCAGTCTTTGGAAATACAGTCAAGAAAATATGAGGCCAGCTAGTAGCCAGAGAGTTCAGAGGTGACTACTAATCTCTTCTCAGTACATCTCTTAGAAGTAGCATCATGTAGTAGAGAGAGGTGGACCTCGCTGTCTTCTGGACCAAAGATTGAAATTCATAAACTGCTTTAGGCATACAATCTCCCCTACTTCCATTTCTTGTATTTTTAAAATTTGTGTGTGTATGCTTTTGCTGTCCTTCTGGGGGAATGGCCACTCTTGCATTGCCCCCCCACTCCTGCCCCCACCCCCGCCCTGTGAGTGTGAAATCTAGTACAACTTTCCTTGAGGGCAATCTGGCAGTACTGTTGAAATGCCTTTAAAATCAAATCTGACCACAGAATTGCACTTTAGGGACAAACTATAAATAATGAAAATGAGTCTAAAATTTTGTGTATGAATGTGTGCACCCAAGTACCATCCTTAATAGCAGAATTGAAAAACAAATGTCCAACAATAGTTGAATGGTTAAATGAGATTTGGTTGAAACTGCAGAACTGAACTCCATGCAGCCATTTAAAAATGATGATGCAGAATAGAAATTGGCATACTTCAATCCACTGGCCAACTAATCCCACTGCCTATATTTGTAAATAAAGTTTGAAGGGAGCAGAGCCACACCTGTTCATTTATGTATCATCATGGCTGCTTTTTGGCCCACAGAGGCCAATTTGATTAGTGACAGAGACCGTAATACTATCTTTTATGTCTCTTAATATCCTTTTATTTATTCAAGTTCTTTTTCTGTCCCTGGACTGCCATGACATTTTTTTAAATTATGTATTTTTATTATTTGTCTGCACCAGGCCTTAGTTGCAGTATGTGAACACTTAGATGAGGTATGTGGTATCTACTTCCTCAACCAGTGATCGAACCCAGGTCCCCTGCATTGGGAGCATGGGGTCTTAGCCACAGGATCACCAAGGAAGGCCCTGCTATGTCATTTTTGAATCACTAGCAAGGCAAAATCTTACAGTAATTTTGGGTTGCAGCACACTGTATTTACTAAAAACCAAGAAGATCCTGTCTAATATAGAAATCAGTACTTCAATCTTTACCATAGGAATTCTCCATCCCTCATTCAGCTAGACAGCTAGGAACAACTTTGGTCGGGCTGCCTACAGCCAATATTGGTAAGTCCAGGCTTTCTTTCTTCTTTCCTTGCTCTTGATTTCCACCTTCTTTTCTCAGCTTGTTCACCTTGAGAAGGGTGGGGAAAAAAGGTACAGAAGATAAGGAGGATGAAAAATAAGGACAGAGACCTTCTTACATAGCTAGTGATTTTAGAAGATAAGACCCACCATTTCTGGAAGGGGCTCATTCTCTGTTGGATACTTATAAGATCTGTTTCTTTGCAGAGCCCATATTTGATTGTATATCCATGAGGTATCCAACCTATTATCCTTCACTTTCTATACCCCTGGTCTTGCATGTAAATTATCTCTATCAGTGTCCCAGGTTGTCCCCTAGGGTAGGTTTTTAAGTGTTTCAGTTTGGCTGAATCCCCAGGGTGTCCCATGTTAAATATCCATGCATATTTCAGCTGATACACTCTGAGCATGCAGCTGACCCCAACGCGGCAATACTTATTTTTACTTCACTAGTTGAACAGCTGGATGACTCATCTCTGCCTTCTAGATTATCCAGGTGGATGTCAGACATTGGTATACTCTATTTACCAAACTCTTGCATAAGCACTGGGAGGCCTGAAGGTTCCTTGAAAACCTTTCTCACAAGATTTCTTCACCCTCTTTATGAAGGAAAGTGAGATGGTGACCCCAAATTGGTCCTCCTGGAAAAATCTCCAACTGCCCATTTTTTGTATGTAGATGAGTCATCCAAATAAGTCTCCTCCAATGGCAATTCTCTCTCTTAACAGTTTAATAAGTGATTTTTGTTTCCTCCCATTTGTATTTTTTAATGGACATATACTACATAAAAGATAAGAAAAATACTTGAAAGTTTCTGTTTCAGTTTTTAAATGTGCTGCTGTTTGAATCATTGATCATCTTTTATTGTCAGTGTTCACATCTATACAATGGGCTAGAAAGCATAGCATCATTACTAGGGATGTAATAATAATTGGTGTATTTAACTTAAATTTAAGCAAGACCAACTGAACATAGAAAGTTTAATTTAGAAGCATGGGGTATTTATTTCCTACATTTCTTATAACTCAGAGTTATTTTTTATTTCTGGTGAATAGAAGAGTCAGCTTTTGCTAAGAAAATCATATATCCTTCTAACTTTCTGCTTGCTTCAAACTCAAGCTAATTAACCAAACAGCACCTTTAGCAAAGAAAAGCTGACACAAGAAACTGGACACAGTCTGTGCTTCACGTAATCTGAGGAGAGAGCAGTAAGTAAGGTGCTCTGCACAGCTCAATAATTTGCACCCCAGGAAAGCAATACTTCCAAGGGCAGGCAATATGTCTGCAGCATCCTCCTGGAGGAAGGAGGGCCAGCAGCTCATCTTTATGGCTTGAGGCTTGAAAGCTGCTTAACTGGGCGGAACGCCACCTCCTTGCCATCAAAGCTGTCCACCTGGCAGTGAATCTCAATGAGACAGCTGACTGGCTCAGCAGACAAGTTGCCTTGCCAAGGGGATGAGAACTTAACCAGAAGGTCTTTCAGGAAATCTGTTTAGGATGTGGGGGATGAAGAGGAAGAGAAGGAGCAATTCATCCCCTGAACGAGGCAAATGAGGAGTTGCTGTTTCTCGGTTGCACAAACCGTTTTCCATTTTTTCTGTACCCTTAGCTCATTAAACCCTAAATCCTATGAGTCTGATTTTAGATTCTGATATTAAATCACCCATGAATCAAGAGCCCTTTGTGAGTAAGTTGTGGAAATTGACTCAATTCAAAGAATTTTTAAAAAACATATAGATTTTTTTTTCATTTGAAAAGGACCAATACAAACAATAATGTTACCAAGAGGGTATATTATTAGTTTTACAAATGTATGGCTTTAAAATGCCTTGATGGTTACTTTTCACCAAAGATTTAGAATCATAAACCTCATAATTTATAGTAGCTCTCATCTTACACAGTACATGCTATGTGCCAGGACTGTACTCAGAACTTCAATCAAACCCTCTCATCTCATGCCCTTCAGAACCTCTGGGTAAGGCTTTTTAGCTCCACTTTGCAGGTAAGTGGAACAAAATTCAGAGAGGTATTGTAAGTTACCACAGATACATAGTAAGCGATAGAACAAAGATTCAATCCTTAGTTTCTCCCCTCCAAAGCCCAGATTCTTTTTATGCTGCTGATTATACAAATTTGTTATAAAAGATAGTGTTTTTATCACATGAATGAATAACCAGGGCTGCAGGGAGGATTGTGTGAACACATGTGTGGGATATCCTGTCAAACCACTCCCGTCTATCTTTTGCTTATCTCTCTGGACCTGAATGTCTGTACCTGTCACAGAATCTCAGCTGCATTCAACATTCAGGAGAACCTACATGTCTCCTGGGAGCCTCTGGCTGGTGAATTAAGGCAACAGGACATCATTCGTGCCCTTTCTTTGTTGTGAGGGTGGAGGGAGAAGTTGAGAATCAATGAAACCTGAATATAATCTTTGGAGAGCCCAGTTTTCTACCTCTGACTTTGGGTTATGATAAGATGGTTCCTTCTGTGTCCTTGGCAACAGTGAAAAATTGTTCGTTTTTGGTCAAACTCTGTGTGTGTGTGTGTATGTATGTGTGTGTATGTGTGTGTGTGTGTGTGTGTGTGTGTGTGTAGTGTTACTTAGCTTGTCTTTTAAAATGATACTTTGATTATTTTGGAATTAGGTAATGTAGAATTAAAGAAAAATAATAAAATAAGATGACGTAGTACAGAGTCTCCACAAACAAAGCCCACTCAGAATAAATGACTTTTTGGAAGTAATATTCGGAAACCCACTTAATAGATCAAAGTACAGGTTGAGTTGATTCCCAGGCTCACTATTTCTGGCTGTGGGATGTTGGTGGAGCAAGTAACAAAACTGAAGTCTTAATTTCCTCATATGTAAATAGGAGGCTATAGAACTTACTTCAAAAGTCTGTTATGAAAAATGCAAAACATATTCTATCTACAGTGCTTAATGTCATATACGTTGCCCACGGCCAATACTCAAAAATGTTAACAGCTATGATCTGGCCTTACTGACCTTGAGCACTCTATATTTGAAAATTGAAAAAATTGAAATGCTGCTTCTCTTTCACTTTTCTGGTTTCATCTTGACTTTATTCACTTCATTATGGAGGCCCGAATAGGAAAGAACTGGTCCATTCCCTCCCAAAGTTGGGTTAAGCATCCCAAAGTTGGGTTAAGCATCCCTTCTAGGTACGACCGCAGCTCTTTGTGCTGACTGCTATTTTAAGAGTTGCCACACTGTCCTGGAAAGGCCTGTTTACTCATCTGTGAACCCTCATTCCCTTGAGGACAGGAGCTTGATCTTTTCCCTCTATCCCTAGCACCTAGTAGTTCTTGAAACACAAAGTCTATATAACACATAGCTACTGGGAGAATAAATTAGAATTGATGAGGTGACATAGGTGAAAGTGTTAAGTTATTAGGAAAGTTGTTACACTCCCTGGGTATTATTGTAAAATATAGTAACGCTTGTGACATACAGCTTTTCCCACTTTTTTCTAACAAAGAAAAAACTACTTAACTGTTTGCTTAATAAAAAGCTGAGTGACGTCACCTCACACCAGACCTTCACTAAATGATCAGTTTCATCTAAAAAGAATTTATTTCATACCAAACAAAGTGCATGCTGGTTTTCAGAGAGAAAACTAGGTGTGTAATCGCCATGAATACCACTTCTGGTGACGTCCATGAGGCTCACAAGAATTTCTACACTGATTAATTCTGGGAAGAGCTGTAGTAACCCAGGTGGTGAATACTTGTTCCATGACGATGACATTGACCTCACAAATTCTCAGGATGCTGAAAAATGGAGGACAGCTTTATTGTGGATTGCTTTACTGTGTGAAGCATCCATCTCCAGGCTTTGGTGTAGGGCCTTGAACAGCCTCCCCTAGGCTGCAGATGGGTGAGAGAATCGGCCGCAGCTCTGAAAGGAGGGGAGGGCAGCAAAATGAGCCAAGGCTTTGTGTCTGCTCATTACAGGCGCAACAGTTATGCAAACTAAGAACCCAACATTTTACTAAATGGATGCCAAAAATCTTGTCCCACATGAAAACAAATGTTTGAATCTGCAGAGAGCCTATGTAGAATAAAATCAATATGCTGTTGTTGGAATACATGTCTTTTGATGAAACTGGTGCTTAAAAATGCCTTGGACCTTTCTTTTGAATGAGCCTTATCTAATAGCAAATTGGATATGCATTTTCTCTCTATTAGAGATGGAATTTTTGAAAATGTCCTTTTTCTCCCCTCAAAATTTCTGCTGGGAAGGGACGTGAAGGGAGCAGGAGGAGCAGTTTTGTCCAAGGCACTTCCCTTATAAGAGACATGATTATTTAGTAAGCCTGTTTCAGAGAAGAGAAAACTGAAATTCTCAGTAGTTAAAGAATTTCCCTAAAAGTCGGCAGGTATTTGAACTCAGGGCTGTAGGACATCCAGGTCTATATTCCATCTATTTTATTACATCATCTCTCAAGAAAGGTGAGTGCAGTCTGGTTAAGTTACTCTAATATCTGATTTCCTTATTCTGTTTACATGAGGTTCTTAAAATATAAACTATTTTATTGTGCAGCGAGGAAGCACAGAATGGTCATATATTTGCTTGGTCTTAAGGATAAGGTATTTCTCACAGCTTTGTTCCAGGAAGTAATGAATGAACAAAATTGCAGCCTTTTTGAGAGACTAAAAAAGACTCTCAGAGTCTAATTTAGTTTCACACTTTCTAGCCCCAGAGAAGTTAAAGAAGAAGAAATGGTACTCAGTTATTATATCTGATATTACTAGAAGATTCCTGTAACACCACAGAGGACTTTTGACAATGAACTTTTGATTTTTGTTCTCAGCACAGGGTGACAATTGTGATGATTATCTCCCTATTTTCTCTTTCTCTTTCATGATTAATCAACTAACTCCGGTTCTCTTTAAGTTTACCTTAGAGCATTTTTTGCAATATCTCATAAAAGGGAAGTTCATTTATTTATTTATTTTTTTGCCTCCTCTAGTAATCATTTGCCTGGCACAAATGATTTTAGAACACAGAATTATGCAAGGGAACCTTAATAATACAATCCCACTAATTTGGTCCCATTTATTATTCTGTCAAATACTACTTACTAAATTAGGATACAAATGATATGGCCATGAAGACACATCTGGAAAGCAAATTCCTTCTAAGAACATTTCATCTCATTGGAGTAGGGATCTGGACAATAGTCACAAACACCAGAAAGAAAGAGCAGGTGTTGGATGGTGAAGAGTGGGTGAAAGAAGCCAAGTTTAATCTGGACAAGGAAGTCCCACTGGGCCAGTGAAAGCTGGGAACTGGGAGGTACAGGCAGGTGAGGGTCAGGGACGTCTAAGTAACATTGTAGGTAATGCATGCCTATAACTTTTGCATTCAAATTTTAAATCATTAATTTATCGGACATTTATTTTCTGTTTTGTGGTGATGTAGGGATTCAACTTAATTTCTTCTAGAAGGAGAGTCAAAACTCTTAAAGCCATTGATTAAATACTGAGGCTTTCCCCTGCCAAAATGAAAAGCCACTTGACTGTGTAATAAAATACTTGTAAGTCAGCTGGTTGATTTTCTCATCCCTATTGCTGATTTATCTGCTTATACATGGGCCAGAATCTTGCTTTTTTAATCACACTGAAGCAAAGTGAAGTGAAGTTCACTCAGTTGTGTCCAACTCTTTGCGACCCCATGGACTGTAGTCCATGGAATTCTCCAGGCCAGAATGTGGGAAGGTAGCCTTTCCCTTCTCCAGCCTTTCTAACCCAGGGATCGAACCCAGGTCTCCTGCATTGCGGGCAGATTCTTTACCAACTGAGCTATCAGGGAACTCTTTAATCACATTAGCTTGCTTCATTTGTATATTAAAATAGTAATCACTGAGTATACTTGATGCAGCCACCATTGTGTTAGTCCTGGGGAATAACACAGACAGAAAACCTTCCCTCTGGAATCATATCTAAAACGTTTGAGTGTCTGGCAGGAAAAAGCCCTCTCTCTCATTATTCTTATTTTTAATAAATTTCTTGCCAATTATCATACATCTATTTTCCAAATGAAACTTTAAATAAGTTTTGTAGTTCTAAGAAAAATAAATGAATGAATTTTTCATTAGAATTCATTCAATTTATGTATTAATATGATGGAAAATGACTTTATTATAAGGTGTACTTTTGGATCCTGGGACATAATAGTTTCTTCATTTTATTTCTTTTCTATTCACTCACATTATAAAACATCTTATAATGTTATTAGCTTCTCTTTTTTTTTTAGTCTTTTGAGTTACTCGTTAGGAAAACATATGCATGTAATGGATTTGTCTCTTTCTTTTCCTTTTTAATACCACTTACTTTTATTATTTTATCTTAGAATCCCCCAAACAGCATTGTTTAAATTGTGATCACTGATTTCACATACATTTTGAAACAAATCACATACATTTTTTAGTATGATGTATGCTATCAGTGTTAAACAAAGTCTTTGCACTTCTGCTATATTCTCTTTTTTTAACCTAATATTTTTTTTATTTTTAAGTTTAAAATGGCATTTTAGAGACAGTTCTTAGATTACTGTGTTTATATTGTTTTTCATTTATTATGTAAATTTGATGAGTTATGTTGCCATATTTTCTAATGTTGAACTATCCCTGCATTCCTGCCATATACTCTCCTTGGTCATGGGATGCTATTCTTGTCCTGTGCACCTGGATTTTATTTGATGATTTTTGTATATAAATTAGTTTCTGTATTGCATTCATATTCATGAGTAAAATTTTTTACTGTGTTTTTTTTTTTAATTCTGTCTTCATCAGGTTTGGGAAATAAGGTTATGCTAGCTTTGCAAATTGAATTGGGAAGCTCTCCATCTTTTGTTATGGTCAGAAATTTTTTGAATATCATAAGGATTATCTGTTCACTGAAAGTTAGATAGAATTCAGCTGTAAAACCATCTGGGCCTGGCACATATTTTAGTGAATAGATAATTTTCAAAGAGGTTTTGTTGTTCAGTGGGAAGGGAACTGTCTTTGTAACCAGAGACATACATTTGAAGCCCTGTCCAACCCATCACTGACTGTGTGACTTGGATGAATGACTTTTCTTTTCTGTTAGGTAGTAATCTGTTTATCTTGGAGGAAGTATATTTCGTAGGGACATTTATTAAATGAGAAAGTTAAAGTAAGGAGCTGAGTAGTATCTGACAAGTAGATGCTCAATAAATAGCTGTTTATCATTCCTGTAAGTCAGTCTCATTCCTCTCTGGCTGTATGCATTCTCATAATCTGCCTCAGTGATAAATGCATTGGTCTATAAAGAGCTTGAGTTAAATCATTAAATGTTCTCCAGTGTCCCTGTGCACTTGGGTTGATCTAGTAGTTGCCATGCTGAGCTGCTGGGTCTGCTCAAGGGACAACTGCATTGAAGCTCTTCTCCACATGTTGCTCTTTCTGTTTTTGATCAAAGTTCAGAATAACCTGACATAGAGGCACATTCTGATTTCTAAACTTTCAATTTATTTTTTGGAGGGTATGCGAGGATGTTTTCAATAGTACAAATACCCTTTGGAATTTCTGTTCTATCTGTTCTCAGTCATCTGACAGCCCTTTGGGCCAGTTGCAAAGGCAAACGTATTGATCAAAAACACTTTTTTAGTACTTTGGTAATTTAGTTCAGGAGAAGATGATAGTCTCACTCATTTACAACTAACATTTAATCCTGAAATATTTCAATGCAAGAGATTTCTTTTTCTTATTTTTTGGTCAGTACAACATATTAAATGAATCATTGGTGTCCACGTGAGCAGATCCTCAATGAATCCAAAGGGAAAGGTGATTAATTTTTTTTTTTTCTTTTAAGTTCCAGCAGGGAAGAAAAATCTACCCAGGCTGTGTCTGTTTGATGTTAAGACAAATATCTGAGAAACTTAAATGAAAAAGAAAAAAAAACAAAACAAAACCACAAACTGTTTACTAGATCCCGTCCGGGTAGATGAAAAATTCACAGAGATATACACTCTAATAGATGAGTTATAGTTTTTCTGAAGAATGCATAAAAGTGCTTACTTTTTTGAAGAACTAAGGATTCCTGGTGATAAGTAAAGAGGAATTTGCATTTCATTTTATACCACTCTGACCAATTTTATCAAGAACTTTTAAAAGTTAAGTTATGTTAATATATATATCTTATAATATTCAAATGCTGGCCCTTTTCCCTTACAAAATTGACTATTATTTATTTGAATTATGAAATAAAGAGCCTAAATCTAGTTGTAGTCCACCTTTGTTTGAACTCCTTCATTCCCTCATTTGGGTACCAAGTTTCTCTGAGTTCCATTTCCTTCATCTTGCTTTAGGCTCTCCAAGAAAAATTTACTGCAAGTCTGGCCCAGAAAACATTTCTGGAACTTAGGCTTTGTTTGAGGGTGTTTTTGAAAGGGAAATTTGCCATCATCAAATGCAGTTTCTTGAGCCCACACAGAGTGTGTGGCATTGGTCCAATAGTTCCTTTCTGGTTCCTTTGAGATTTGTTTATTACTTTGAAAATCAGAATTTCCATAAAACGGCCTAAGACTTCCCTGCCTCATAGCTCAATAGAATGGCTGAGCAAAGAGATTTAACTTCATTTGGAGGGTTGGTCTTGCCACATCTATTAACAACGATAAAAGCAACAACACAGAGCAAAACAACCATGACTGAATGAGCACACAGCACAGGAAACCAAGCTTCTTTTTATTTCTGATGCAACCATTAGGGTCAGCATAACGTGGCTGGGTTTTGCTGGGCCGACTCAGACCTGTTCAGGGTTGCAGAGTTAACGTTGAAATAATCATCCTTGAGGGGGTGGATTAAGAATGAGTTATAAAGCATGACGTTGTTGACAGCTAAAGCAAATTATCTCTCAGTGCAAGAGCAGGAGCCTATGCTACTGGGACAGGCTTTGAGCTGCAGTGCCCTTCCTGCGTGCTGCTGCTCCTAGTGTCTGGGTTCTCAGGGCTGTTCATCTTTGGTCACAGGGGCCACACTCTCTCTTTATTGTTGGCCATCCAGGGTTAATTTGCACACATTCCCAAGAAAGCTCTCAACTTCCAGAAAAGAATTTTATTTGGCCTATAAATGCTCATCATTTTCCCCTTTCCTCCCCTCTTCTCTGCCCCTCTCCCTTCTTCCCTGTTCCCCCAACTGTTACACACACACACACACACACACAGGTTGTTCTCAAATACTGACTTAGATCCATGTAAGAACGTGGCCAAGGTTTCACTAGCCCATACTGAATTGTGAAAATGAGAACAATGTCACACAGAGCTGTGGCTCTTGTCAGCATTGCTTGTCAGCTCTGTGCAGCTCATCAGATATTGTCTTCACACCTGACATAGAGTAAATGTACACTTCCTGGCCTCCTTGTGGTTGAATAGGACCATGTAACTAGTTTCAGCCAATGAATTGTAAGAAAAATGATGTGTATTACTTCTGAAGTGCTCATGGCTGATCAGGGAACATCCAGAGCCCTCTTTTTCCCTCTAGCGCAACAACAGCCACATTTGCAATGGTTTCTGGGTCACTCTTGATCTCTAAGGATTGGCCATTCCTGCTTAACCATGAAAAATATGTAGCATGTTGTCTTAAACTGCTGAGATTGACTGGGAGTTGGGGAAGATTTGTTACTACACCATACATCACCCTATCCTGATACATCAGCCAGTATTCATTGGTATAAATGCCAGGTGCACTTCTTAGAAGTGACTCGGATTTATGCCGGTATTATTTTCTACCTTTAAAAATATTTAAATGTCTTTTAATATCCTCATTTGAAATTAAAATATAGTAACCATATGACCGTTTTCTTTCTTTGTTGTTGTTGAATTTTAGTTTTACCTATGAAATCTAGAAGTCTGAGAACCACTGCTTTAAGCTCCTTCTATGACCCAGCGAAACACTACAGAGACATTCCAGAGTTTTCTAAAGTAGTCCATTAGATTCAAACAAGCCCTTAGTTCTTTAGATTCAAGTTCTTCTATAGCAGATATAATTCGTGGTTATGCTCAACTTCTAACCTTATCTCTTGTCCCACTGCCTAGGGATATACAAAGGCTCAGCTTTTCTTATTCCCTATTCCTTTGAGGCTTCCTATGATTTACTTCTCAGCACCTGCAAGCATTTATTCAATGGTTTTTGCCCAATGTGCTAAACCATTTGGCAGTTAAATGCACCTGCCCAGGGACAGCATAATTTTTAGATCATGGAAGTAACATTGGAGATACAACAAGTTTCTCTGTTTTCTCACAGGGATTTTAGTTTGATAAGAGCAGGGGAATTTTTGTCTACTTTGTTAATTGGTCGTTTCAGTGTTGAGAGGAATATATGGGACATAGTAGGAACCCCAGAGAAGGCAATGGCACCCCACTCCAGTACTCTTGCCTGGAAAATCCCAAGGATGGAGGAGCCTGATAGGCTGTAGTCCATGGGGTCGCTAAGAGTCAGATACGACTGAGTGACGGCACTTTCACTTTTCCCTTTCATGCATTGGAGAAGGAAATGGCAACCCACTCCAGTGTTCTTGCCTGGAGAATCCCAGGGACGGGGGAGCCTGGTGGGCTGCTGTCTATGGGGTCTCACAGGGTCAGACACGACTGAAGCAACTTAGCAGCGCCAACAATAGGAACCCAGTAAATATTTGCCAAATAAACTAATAAAATCTGTGTATTTCATGTGTTAATGATATGCTACTTAATTTTTAAAGTACAAATTCCTCTGATTCCTTCCAATTGTTAATAATGGTAGGTTTAAGCTTTAGAGGCCTTCTAGTCTATGACCAGTGTCCAATTACTACAGTTCTACAGGAACAGGTTAATTTGCTACTGAATGCATAGGTTGCCTTTTATCTCCTTCACCCAGTCTGACAGGATTTTCCCCTCTGTAGTTTGAAGGATTTTTCAAAACCGCAAGTATGTGTGTGGTTTTTATAGCCTTACAGCCCAAAGCCACATATACTTTTAGAAAGTTATTACTGTTTTCCTTTCTATTGTTCAAGGTTGAAACTATTCACATATTTACTCCAGGGACAGTCATGCATGGCACAGAGGTGTGTGCAATGAACATTCTCTATTTGTCCCTTAGGCTGTCACCTATACTATTTGGGCTCAAATACAGTTCTTTGTTCATACAACGAAGGATGGCTCACAGTCTGAAGACACCAAGGAATCAGATTTGCCAGGGTTCATGGTTGATGTGTATATACACCTTAGACTGGTTTCTCTGCCCCTAATAGATCTTGCAGTCTCTAGTATCTGCAACCTCTATGTAGCAATCTTTGGTTTGAAAAAAATATATTTGGAAATTGTATCTCTGTCTGCATAGAAGTTCAGGTCCAAGAGCTGCAAAATAGTGATAGTATTTGGATAGTAGATTTCTAAGTGATTCTTAACTCAGCCTTATTTTTGCTTTATTTGTCTCTAGGCAGTCTCTAAAAATATATCAATGTACTATCTTCTCAGCCTTCTGGAAAGACCTGGAAATACAGAGGGTAGAAAGACAGATAGGGTTCTTGTGGTTCTCATGGCCCTTCTCAAGCTGGCAGTAAGATGCACAGAGTTTTATAATGCAGACAAGAAAGTAAACCATTTTTAAAATTTAAAGGTATTAAATAGACTTATCAGCCCCTTACATAGAATTCAGCTAAGTTCTGAAATGCAGACTGTGTCTCCAGTGCTTGCTTGCCAGGTCTCCCTGTGCCATTAAATAACTAAGTTTAGCATGGCAATTTTTTTCTAAATGAATTATGGTCCCATGTGTAAATGCATGAAGACTGCACGTCTGACTCGTGTCACGTGCATCCTCACAGCTGTAGTCACACATACTTGCAGAGAGCATCACAGATGAGTGTTTCCCACATTCCTGTTTTTGGGTGACTCTAAGAAACCTGAGGGTGTTTAGACTGATGAATGGTGTGCTTGACTCCAGGCTTCTGCCTGCCCAGCTCCAGAGTTTATCTGCTTTCTGTTTGTTTTCTGTGCTCCTATTAGGTTGTTGTTAGTTACATTCTGATGTTTGTAGTTTGGGAAAATCTGTATCTTTGTTATTTATGTTATCAATAATGTGACCTGGGCCTTCCTCAGCAATGTTCCAACTGTTCCCAGGTCCTCCATCACTAATTATGCAGATGAACAGATTGTGGAAACTCTTTCCTTATGGCTGCATTCTGGAGGAGTTGTTTTTATTAAATTGTCGGTGTCTTGAATTATAATTAGGTACTGGCCCATTTTTAAAGCATTTCTCCTCTTTCTCTCTCTTCCAATCTCTTCCCTCTTTTCCTCCCGCATATCATCTCCTTTTTCAGTTATTCAGAGATGAAACTTGATCAAAAGAGAAACAGCAGGAGAAGCTTCAAGTCCTGAACTTTAGAAGTGAGCTTGCCTAATAGTAGATGGCAAGGCAGCACATACATACCAGGAGGTTCTGTTTCTTGCAAAAAGTCATTAGGATGTGGAGCAGCCTGCCAGGCAAAGTCATAGAAGCTGGAGAGCTTAACAAGTTCAAGGGCAAGGAAGGGATTCATTTACAGCCTTGCAACAAAACTGGCCAGTCCACTAAGAAAATAAATTTAACAGTGGTCACAGAAAACAGAGGAAGAAATATGGGACCCGTGGAGCCCTCCCCATCTACCTCTGTTGGCCAGATCCTTACATCGTTCATCTATTTGCCTCTTGGGCAAATGATACTGATCTTATTATGTAAAGTTTATTAAGCATTCAAAACATGTTCATCACTCTAATGAAGGTAGGAAACATGACCTTCCCTGGGAATAGCTTGCCTTAAAAAACTGTGAAGGCTTTGCCAGAATAAAGCATAGAAGATGCGGGCTAATCATGATTTTTAAAACACACAGTTTTTTGAGCGATAGTAAGTGTAAGGAGTAAGTGTAGAGATCACAATGAACAAGACAAATATCTGAATAAGTCTCAGATACTTTAAAAGAAAACCTGTCTTGGTGTTTTATAGCCTAGTTTTACTCTTTAATTTATAGCTCCAAAAGAGATCTGTGATTTCCTGTCAACTTTTCTAATCTTGTTTAGAAACTTAAACAAAAAAAATGTTACACTAGAGAGAAATGTAGATAAGCCCCAGTCCTCATATAATTACCAAGGTGAATATGTAAAATTACATGTGTAGGACTCTTCCATCATATTGGTGTATCTGTATATTTTAAAGAGGGGTCAGGAGAATTTTGTGTAAGCCTTAGTATTAATTTGCCAGAACCTGGAAATTAACTAGATGCTAAGAAGCAGTCATTATAATATTATTTGGAAAGAAATTTATGTCAAACTAGACTTTCTCCCTTGTATTATTGGAAGAGGTCAAGTACTTTGGTTTAGTCATTAATTCATGTCCGACTCTTGTAACCCCATGGACGGTAGGCCACCAGGCTCTTCTGTCCATGAGATGTTCCAGGCAAGAATAGTGTAGTAGGTTACCATTTCCTTCTCCAGGGGATATTCCCAACCCAGGGATGGAACCCAGGTATCTTGCACCATAGGCAATTCTTTACTGACTGAGCTACTGTACTATTTGAAGAGGCAAAGTACTTGGTATACCTAAATGGGTGCTGGTGCTCTTTATATTATTATCACACAAACATAGGATTCAACACAAGTCTGAAAGAAATTAGGCCTCTGAGAGTGTTAATTACGTTTGGGCAAATGATATTCAGTATTGTTAAATAAATTACAGGATCATAAAATATTGAAGCCAGAGGGAAACAGAGCTTATTAAGTCCAATCTACCTGTCTTAAAACATCAGTAGATCTAAGCAAGTTTTAGAAGGCTCTCAACTAAACTTTAAAGACTTCCAGGAAAGATTCTGGATCAAGTTGTTCCAGGGATTCATACCTCCAATACCATAATCCCCATATATGGTTGTGATGTGTACATCACCAAAACTGGAGGACACTGTTAATTCCTTTTTTTCATTTTTCTTTTGTTTTAAAAAACACATTTAAAAATAGTCTTTAGATTTATGTAAAAACTGTGACAATAATACAGGAAGTTTCCATACACCCTGTAGTCAGTTTCCCCTGTTATTAACAATTTACTGTGGTATGGTTCATTTGGGGCATCCCTGGTGGCTCAGATAGCAAAGAATCTGCCTGTAATACGGGAGACCTAGGTTTGATCTCTGGGTTGAGAGATCCCCTGGAGAAGGAAATGGCCACCCACTCCAGTATTATGGCCTAGAGAATTCCATGGAGAGGGGAGCCTGAAAGGCTACAGTCCTTGGGGTCACAAAGAGTTGGACACAACTGAGCTACTTTTAGTCACCCATGGTTCATTTTAATTAGTGAACCAATACTGATTCATTATTTTTAGGTAAAGTCCTCAAGTTGAATTGAAAAACAGTCACAACCCAGAAGCTGAGACTTATGTCTTATCTGGTAGGAATTTTTATGACTTGAAGCACAGGAGCCAACATCTCAAGTGACTCTCAGAGAACTGTTCTGAGGAGGCAAGAGGGAGGAGTCAGGTTATATGGAGGCTTGTAACTAATGGGAGGTAGTCTGAACATCAAACGAGTATTGTTAATTATGAAAAACCAAATATCTCAAGTTAAGGAATTTAACAATTTACAATGCACAGGAAGATGCAAGGCTCGACTTACTGAAAAAATCCCTTTCATATGAATCTCAGCTATCTGGGGCCAGTGCTTCCATGGGAGTGGGTGATGGCTGCCAGATAGCAGGCGTTCTTCTTCCTGGGCTCAGGAATTCACATTTGAAGGGCTGGACTCCCAGATGGCTGTGACATCCTTGTTTATTGATACAGCAGGAAATGCTTGATTTCCCACACACTATAGCAGTTTTCCTTTCAATCCCGAAGAAAGGCAATGTCAAAGAATGCTCAAACTACCACGCAATTGCTCTCATCTCACATGCTAGTAAAGTAATACTCAAAATTGTCCAAGCCAGGCTTCAACAGTACATGAACCGTGAAATTCCAGATGTTCAAGCTGGATTTAGAAAAGGAAGAGAAACCAGAGATCAAATTGCCAACATCCACTGAGTCATTGAAAAAGTGAGAGAGTTCCAGAAAAACATCCATGTCTGCTTTATTGACTATGTCAAAGCCTTTGACTGTGTGGATCACAACAAATTGTGGAAAATTCTGAAAGAGATGGGAATACCAGACCACCTGACCTGCCTCCTGAGAAATCCATATGCAGGTCAGGAAGCAACATTTAGAACTGGACATGGAACAACAGACTGGTTCCAAATCGGGAGAGGAGTATGTCAAGGCTGTATATTGTCACCCTGCTTATTTAATTTATATGCAGAGTACATCATGAGAAATGCTGAGCTGGATGAAGCATAAGCTGGAATCAAGATTGCTGGGAGAAATAACAATAACCTCAGATATACAGATGACACCACCCTTATGGCTGAAAGCAAAGAAGAATTAAAAAGCTTCTGATGAAAATGAAAGAGGAGAGTGAAAAAGTTGGTTTAAAACTCAACTTTCAGAAAACTAAGATTTTGGCATCTGGTCCCATCACTTCATGGCAAATAGATGGGGAAGCAATGCAAACAGTGACAGATTTAATTTGGGGGGTTCCAAAATCACTGTGGATGGTGACTGCAGCCACAAAATTAAAAGACACTTGCTCCTTGGAAGAAAAGCTATGACCGACCTAGACAGCATATTAAAAAACAGAGACATTACTATACCAACAAAGGTCTGTCTAGTCAAAGCTATGGTTTTTCCAGTAGTCATGTATGGATGTGAGAGTTGGACTGTGAAGAAAACTATGTGCCAAATAATTGATGCTTTTGAACTGTGGTGTTGGAGAAGACTCTTGAGAGTCCCTTGGACTGCAAGGAGATCCAACCAGTCCATCCTAAAGGAAATCAGTCCTGAATATTCACTGGAAGGACTGATGCTGATGCTTCTTTTGCCACCTGATGCGAAAAACTGCCTCATTTGAAAAGACTTTGATGCTGGGAAAGATTGAAGGCGGGAGGAGAAGGGGATGATGGAGGATGAGATGGTTGGATGGCATCACTGACTCAATGTACATGAGTTTGAGTAAACTCTGGGAGTTGGTGATGGACTGGGAGGCCTGGCGTGCTGCAGTCCATAGGGTCGCGAAGAGTTGGATGTGACTGAGTGACTGAACTGAACTGAACTGATATCTGCATTCCCTTAGTTTTTAGCTAATATCCTATATAGTTCTCATGTTACCTTAGGCTCCTTTTGGTTATGATCATTTCTCAGGCTTTCTTTGTTTTTGATGACTTTTGAATGGATAGTTCTGGGGAGTACTGGTCAGACATTTTGTAGAATGTCCTTCCATCGTATGAGTTTTGGGAGAAGCCCACTGGGGTAGTGCTGTTCTCATCCCATCACATCCAGGGTATGTGCATGCATGCTAAGTTGCTTCAGTCTTGTCTGACTCTGCAGCCTCATGGACTGTAGCCTACCTGGCTCCTCTGACCATGGCAAGACTACTGGAGTGGGTTGCCATGCATCTCTTATACCTTTTGAGTTGACATCAGGTTCTTTACCACTAATGTCACCTGGGAGGCCCCGTATCAAAGGTGTGGTGTGTGTGTGTATGTGTGCTCAGTCATGTCCCACTCTTTTACACATACTGTTAATATGACTTATTACTTCTGATGTTGACCTTGATCACCTGACTCAGGTATTGTTCATCAGGTTTTCTCACTGTGAAATTACTCATCCCTACCCCCAACCCGTTAAAATGTTCTCTTTGGAAGGTAGTCACTAAACACAGCCAGCCTATCCTTAAGGAGGGAAGAGTGATACTCTACCTCTCTAAGATGAAGTATATGCATAAGTTATTTGGAATGCTGTTTTTAAACACAATTCTTCTAGAAAATTTCTGATGTTGAATTTTGTCACCTAATTCACTGAATTGGTCTCATGTCTTATTTTTTAAAAATATGATTTATAATTTAAAAAATAGACCTAATCAATATTTCATTAAAAATTTTGAAATATAGTGATTGAAAAAGATACTACAGGAAAAAAATAATCCCTAAGTATAGCCAATTAAATCAATTTACCATTTAAATTTTGTTGCTTTTTATGCTTGTTTAAATCATTTTTTAAAATTATGGCTTTCTTAGGTCATTTCCAACATATCTATTCTTACCTATTCCAAAGTATACTCAGCTACTGCTTAGAATGTAGATGCTAATAAGCACTTTAACACACAATGGCTACTTACTTACTCTGATCACTAACAGGTCCCCAGCTGCCGGGTTTTCCCCCAAGCCCATAATATCTCATTTGATTCTTAGAGCCCCATACCTCTACCACAGTTTTTATTTCCTGTTTTCAAATAGATATAAAAATACAAATTAAATAAATAAATATATTATGTCTTTACTGGGTCATGTTGAGTGCCAGGACTAATTCATCACCTAGGTTTAGAGTTGCTGTATTAAGAACGGCAATAAGTTTTCATTCCATGTACCTACTTTGATCATTTTTAGAAGACACCTGAAAAACTATATTGAGAAGGATTCCAAGGAGCTGGTTTGCTGGGGAATTACATGGCTGATAAGTTATGGGCATAAGAGAGAAAATGCAGAACGTCTTCCCTAAATGATACCCTTACACCACCAGATCATCTAACATCATCTGATAAATTGCAGGGCAACCAGTTTCTTAAAGACTTCTTAGTGGCTAACTTGATTTCTTTATACTATTAACTTACCTTCTTAGCTCATGGGAAAAAAGGCTGGTAACTATTTTCCATCATGTAGTTTAGCAACACAGGAGTCTATGGAAGAAACTTAACTCAGTTATTCTTATATATGGAAAGACAGTAATGGAAGAAAACAGAAAGACTTCTCTATCAGGAATGAAATTCTAATTCCATGTTAAATTGTTTCATTTATGAAACAATTTCAATATGCAATTGGAATACAGCAGACAGGCATCTGATGTTTAAAGCAAGGAGCCAACCTTTAGAATGGGAAAAAAACATGGGGTCAGAATGTCTGTTTCCTCTGTTATTCTTCAACCACTGGTCCCACCCAAACCTAGCTAAAAGTATTAATGGAAACTCATGAAAATTTAAAATTACTTATCATAAAGTTTTAATAATTCTCAAGTAAGGATGGAGTTGTTTTGAAACTAAACCTCAATGGACTAGTCCAGCTCAGTCGTAAATACAACATACATGCCAATATCATGCATTTGATGTTTCTGGGAAGACACTACAATATCTACTTAATTCAGATCAGAGTGTCTGAAACATGTAAAATTGGCGAATGACTCTTTTGGAGAGAGCTCCTTGTACAGTAGTTTTGTTTTGTTTTTCTTTTCAGGAGGGCATAATATATAAAATAAACTCACAGTAATGCATTATACTGTTTTTCTTTGAAAAGAAAAAAATCTGAGTTAGCCCTAGAATATTATAGATATGGGGTAGAAATGACAAGGATAAAGCAGAGAACTTAAAATTGGGAAAGAGTTGTTTTTAAAAAAACTCTCTGGCCTCTTAGCAACAAAAAACAAATTTTAATACTTCCCAGATTCTTCCTAGGGCTGGAGATAAATAGCCTAATAGAATGTTTTATGCTAAACTTAAAAATATTTAGTGTTCTAAGATGATATGTCAGAAGAATAAAGACATTTATTTTAAATTTTTCAGATATTAAAAACTGAAAATGGTTGCCAGTGCTATGGAGCTCAGAGTTAAGATACAAAATAAAATCATCTTATTGTATTGGATATATAATCAAAACCAATGAGAGAAAGTTTGATAACTACTAATCTGAGCATATATTACTGGGAAAAATAGAACAATGTAATCATGATTTCATCAAAAGTGTTTTTCTGATGTCTCAGAGGGTAAAGAATCCACCTGCAATGAGAGAGACACAGGAGATGCGGGTTCAATCCCTGGGTCAGGTAGATCCCCTGGAGGAGGAAATGGCAACCCATTTCAGTATTTTTCTTGAAAAATCCCATCAACAAGAGGAGCCTGGTGCGCTACAGTCCATGGGATCACAAAGAGTCGAACTGAGCACACACACACACAAGCACATACACACACAAGCACATGTATATTAACTGGCATCAAGCACACGCGTAATAATGAAAAGTCAATTCAAATATCCCTCTGCAGTAGAATACATAAGTAAATCATGATGTATTCATATGGAATATTGTTCAGAAAATGCTAAATGGAAGTCCATTCATCTATAGCGGTATGGAGGACTCTCAAATTTAATGTTGAATGAGAAAAAGCTACTCACAAGATAGCACATATAGCATGATTCTATACAAGTGAAATTCTGAGATGGACAAAAATCTGCATTTAAGAAATCACAGGAAGGTGGTTACCCTTGGGCAGAACTCAGGTGGATAAGGACCAGGAAATTGGCATGAGAATCTTCTGTGAGGCACGAATGGTCTCTTTTTTGATCTGGATGCTAGTCATACAAGGGTGTTCACTTTGTAAAAAGTCTATTGAGCTGTACATTTATGAAATTTTTCTTTATGAATGCTCTTGTTTAATAAAGTTTTTAAAAACATTTTATATTTATATAATCAAGAACGCAAATATAGCTTGTATGCAGACAATCAAACGGTTAAAGTAGTTTGAATTGCATTTATAATTCAACTTTCTTAGGAACTTTTTGTCAATTCTGCCAGCCAGCATCTATAAATGTCAGTAGAATTTTCTGTTTTCAGCTTTAGATTTTTGAAGAAGGGGTTGATGTTTTTGTACCTGTACTGCTATATTTTAAAGTATTTAATATCCTCTGCTTCTGATCATTTGTTCTTGATCCTGGAAACTTCCCAGAGAGAGAAACTTGGGACTTGAGTTTCTTGATCTAGAAAGAAATAAGACCACCCTGATGGCTAAGTGTTTCCTTAAGTTGATGTGGATGCATCTTGTCATGGATATGAGGAATGAAACAGAACTTTGCTATTTTATCTGTCTATGAACAGTGGATTTATACACATCAGAAACTTTGTGTTCTCAGCCTGAGACCTGCTTGGACATAAATTGTGTTCACTGGGGAATGGGTGATTAATTATCAAGAAATGGTAGGGTGTATAGGAGGAAAAAGAAATACCCTTATATAGTTGGGATTGGTGTCAGATGACAAAAGTACAAATCACAATACCAAGAGTTACAGGGAACTCTGGGCTAATTTTTGTTGGCTCTGCATCTCAGGAGATGATTCTTGAAGCTGGAGCAGAAAAACTATGTTCAGATAAATGACAGGTTCATGGGTTTGGCTGATTTTTGTCATTCCTTTAGTTTTAGGAAATAAAACAACGAATGTATAGACATTTTTGGGAGGAGACCCTGATCAAGTTGAGTTTTAAGCCCTTTGGAGGAATTAGTAGGGCTTATAAATAAGAAAACGCGACTGTGTATGGGGTTGGGGTGTCATGTGAAACTGAAGAGCAGTCTTGTGTAATGGTAACTAGCATGAGCTTTTGTTTCCCTGGTCTGTTGCTTACTAGCAGAGTGTCTTAGAACAAGTTAATTCACCACTTAGAACTTTCTCTTCTCCATCTGTTAAAGAGATAAATAGGAATACCTATCTTAGAGAGTTCTAATATCTACCTTCGAGGGTTGTTTGATATTTAAATAAGATGATTAGGTGTGGTATTTAAAAAAAGTAACTGGAACAAGCCCAATGCTTAGTACATTTTAACCATTTTTATTGCTAGCTTAGGACAACTCCAGAAAGGCATCTAAGACATTATATCAGGGCAGTGAGAAAAATTTCAGACTCTACTGATTAGGGAAATGAGACCTCTAAAGCAGTGTCCAGATTTGAACTGCATTGGTTCAGGGCAGTGCTGAACTTAAATGTAGAACATTCCCAGTGTCTGCTAGGTCAGAAAGAATCTGAGTATAAAGATACACAATTTGTTTCCAGTTTTTCATTTTCTCCTACATAATTGAGATATGTATGTGTTAAGTTTTCCAAAGAGATTATTCTGGCTGAATTTTGGCTGATTTGATCATTTTTTCCTAATATTTAAATAACACAGATATACAAAGTTTCTATCCAAAATTTATTGATGTTTCATTTCCTTCTATTTCAGTCCATAAAAAGCACTCCAAATTCTTATATGATTTATTTCTCTCTCTGAAATCTTCCAACATTTTGTATTTCCAAAGGGTGTATTATCTCCAACCCATTCACTCACATTCTGGAAATAACATTTATACACTCATTTGCCCTCCTTCACCCTCATTTCCTTTTCCTGTAAATTCTTGTCCCTATATTTATTTAGAAAATGAATGTTCTTCCCAGTTTTCTAACCTACAGGTCAGCAACTTGGGTACTGAAAGCTTGCGACCAGATCTGCCTTCATGGATTTGCATAATCATCTTCAACATCTGAGAAATTATCCTTTCTTCAATATGAGAGCCAAGTAGAGTAACTTCATAAGAGTTATTCTCCTCTCTGTCTTAGAAAATGTGAGGTATCTTTTTCTTGACAGTTCTTTGCAAGGTCAATCAGCTCTTCTCTTTGCAGTGACTCTGATCAGAAGATAGCTGTTGGCTGTGAATCATCAATTCTATCCTATAGATGAGCAGTCTTACAGGACTTGCATTAGATTTCCTTTCTATGTGGGCTCAAGAATTTATGTTCCTTGGCATAGAGAGAGGGAAAAATCTGATTCATTGTTTCCCCAAAGATTAAGCCATTGTTGAGAATCTTAGGATGGGCCAACTTGCTTCTGCTGTGTACAGAGGGAAGTTTACCCCACCAGGTTATTTACCAGGAGATATAAAATCCAAATCTTCAGAATCTTTCCCCTAGTAAATCATCACATATATTTGCATAGTGTTTTGCATACACTTGTATAATGAGCTACATTATTCCTACAAAGCCATCCAAATTTTCTAACTTCAGCGAGATGAAAAAATGAGGCAATTGTGTTCAATTTTACCATTTGTGCATGTATTAGTCACTCAGGCATGTCCAACTCTTTATGACCCCATGGACTGTAGCCCTCCAGGCTCCTCTGCCATGGAATTCTCCAGGCAAGGATACTAGAGTGGGTTGCTATTCCCTTCTCCAGGGGATCTTCCAGACCCAGGGACTGAACCCAGGTCTCCTGCATTGCAGGCGGATTCTTTACCACCTGAGCCATGAGGAAGCCCTTTACCATTTGGTCAGAGCAAAAATAAATAAATAAATAAATAAATAAATAAAACATGGAGCAACCAGGAGACCTATGCAACACTGCACCAATTCTCCTGAGTTGGTTTTGTTACTCCTTCTACAGACATCTATTATGGGCTTGGATTAAAAAGTCCTTCAAATGAACAATAGGAGCACTAATTATGCCTGTCTCTATGTCTACACGTATGTTCTTTTTTAAAATTTATGCAGCAATTCTATTGTCCTCAGCTCTTAGTTTCACTAGTCATAAATTAATTGTATTCATTTCTAGTAGTTCTCTCCATAATAAATTCAGGCCCCAGGTTTACTGCTTCTTAGATATGTGACATTGGCAAATAATTTAAATTATTGAGTTGCAGTTTCCTTACCTGTAAGTTGGGAATAATGCCTTATGATGTTCTTATGATGGTTAAATGTATGAGGAAAAGTGTCTGACAAGGAGTAGGTGCTCAAAAATTGATCATTTTCTTCCTTTGCTACCTTTTATTGCACCTTATTCTGCCTTATGGATTAAAAGCATCTACTTTTTATCTGAGTCATACCTCTATGATTTCAAAACATCTGGCTAAAGAATGAAAATGAATACAATCATCCAGGTGTTTGGCTGGTATGATGACAGATATCAAACACTTAGAACCATCTGGAAGATTGACGTATTTTTTTTTTTTTGCTTTCATCAGATGTATGTGAATATAGTCTTGGTCAAAGGAAAAAGAATCACAGGGGATTTATTTAAAGTTTAATAACTTTTTCCCCAAGAATGCTATGATTTGGATATCATTTGTTTCCTTTGAGATATGTCTTGTTCAATCCAATTTTGACAATAATGACAAAAGCATTATTTAATTTTATCATCTGGAATCTAGGAATTAAAAAAAGGTTGGTGAATATGTAGGTTTCAAACTACCATGTTTCTACTCAAAACAATTAAGGATAAGAAAAGCTAAGTAATGTTTCCAGAATATAGAGTTAGTCAATAGCATAGCAAGGAAAGGATAAAGTCTCTCGACCTTAAGCTGTAGACTCCATTTCACCTATTTTGTCTTCTTTCATCCAAGTCGTGTAGTTTTACACATATGCACAAAGAACCATAAATACCCAACTTATATATACATATCAGTTCATATCAGTTGCTCAGTCATGTCCAGCTCTTTGCGACCCCATGGACTGCAGCACGCCATGCTTCCCTGTCCATCACCAACTCCCAGAGCTCCCCCAAACTCATGACCATTGAGTCAGTGATGCCATCCAACCATCTCATCCTCTTTTGTCCCCTTCTCTTCCTGCCTTCAATCTTTCCCAGCATCAGGGTCTTTTTCAACGAGTTAGTTCTTTGCATCAGGTGGCCAAAGTATTGGAGCTTCAGCTTCAACATCAGTCCTTCCAATGAACGTTCAGGGTTGATTTCCTTCAGGATTGATTTGTTTGATCTCCTTGCAGTCCAAGAGTCTTCTCCAACACCACAGTTCAAAGGCATCAATTCGGCACACAAATAAATAGCACCATTTTTCTTCCTGAAAAATCTATGTTGCTCTGACATTGTCTTTTCCCAAATAATTTTTCAAACTTTTGCTAGCAAGCCAGAGAGACGAAGCCAGGCTCCCATGCACTTAGTCACACACACATCCAGTAACCAAGATCCAACATCTGCCATCCAGGGCATTGCTTAAATAGATGTCATATTGAAAACTGGTATCCTGTGAGCAGCTGATGCAATTTTCTTCAGTCACAGGGATGAAGCTTGGATAGCGTTCTGGCTCTGAGAAATCCCCAAGTCACAAAGAAATGATTCCATTTACCTAGCAGCTTTTCATTCCCAATACAACATGTTCTTGAGCAGTTTCCCAAGGGAGAAACTAACGTGAGAGTTTTTAAGAGTGCCAAACACTTACCCTCTAATCATCCTGTGTGGATTCCACCAGCATTCCAAGTCATTCCAGACAATCCCAAAAAAATTTTCGGGACTCAGTGAGATTTTTGAAACATTTTTTACTGCCTGAAGACACTAACAATAAGCAGCTTCAGATAATAACATTGTTATTTGGAAATGAACACAGCTTTTCAACTGTCATTCCTGTCACAAAACAGCTATACAGCTCAAAGAAGGCCTCCCTGATAAATACCCAAGAGGGTATTGCTTTCTCTTTCTCTCTCTCTTTTTAACGGTGAGAAGTCAGAAGAGTGGGATATTTCGGGTTTGTTACTTTAAAATCTGTTCTTCTTAATTCATGCCTAAAACAGAAGTGGGTGGCTGATCTGTGGGGGAAGAACAGTCGTGATGAGGGGGTTTGTCACTAATATGACCAGCTGCAAAATAGTCTGGAATATAGCGGTCAGCAACAGCCAAAAGTTACAGGGGGTGATTGTGCTCTAGTTATTGGTAAGATTCTCAGCTACCGAGATAGGACTAGAAGCCTTAGTAGCACCTTTAGCTTAGTTGAAATTACCCTAAACTTGCAGTGAAACTAATGGTGTGCTGAAGCGAGTGTGTAGCCGCTTACAGGAGTCAATTGTTAAATTTTGTGAACCCACTGATGTTACCTTAGTAGCTTAAAATTGACCGTGGTGGGAGTATTTACACCATGAAAACTGGCAAGTGCTACTAATAACACTTTTTTCCCCCTCAGAGAGCTGGTTGTTTAGCCTTTACTCACACGTCATGTGCTGTGCTGTGCTTAGTCACTTCAGTCATGTCTGACTCTTTGCAACCCCATAGACTGTAGCCCACCAGGCTCCTCTGTCCTTGGGGATTCTCCAGGTAAGAATACTGAAGTGGGTTGTCATGCCCTCCTCCGGGGGATCTTCCCAACCCAGGGATTGAACCCAGGTGTCCTGAACTGCAGGCGAATTCTTTACTGACTGAGCCACCAGGGAAACCAACTTACATATCATAGAGATAAACATCATAGAGACAAACAAACCTGACTTAAATTCCTGCCTCTGCCACGTAGGACATAGGAATGTGAAGAAGCAAAGCCCTCTGACTTTGGTGTCCTTATAGGTAAATTAAGAATGGTATCACATTTCATTTTATTGCTGTGAGAATTAAATCAAGCATTGTGCCCAGCCAGAAATTTACCTCTTATCAGATGTATCATTATTCATTAAATGTGAATAGAGTACATATTTTTTGCTAGAAACTATGATGACTGCTAGAGAGACAAGGATAAACAGATGGACTGGCAAAGACCTTGAGTGGATACAGAACACAGATTAAATACTCACTACTATACCCTTTGGGAAGTACTATAGTTTGAGATGGAGCTTTCCAGGTGGTACAGTGGTAAAGAATCTGCCTGCCAATGAAGGAGACATGAGAGATACAGGATCAATCCCTAGATCTGGAAGATCCCCTAGAGAAAGAAATGGCAACCCACTTCAGTATTCTTGCCTGGAAAAATCCCACAGACAGGGATTTTGGACAGGATGCTGGCTGGCTACAGTAAATTGGCTGCAAAGAGTCAGACACAATGGAGCGCACACATACAGAATGAGGTGCAAATAGCCAAATCTGGGTTAGAGATGAAGGAGCCATGACTGTTAGGATTTCTTTAAAAGAGATACTTGTGCTCTAGTAAGAGTGAGGAACATTTGTTCAGCCATTTCTAGACATACTGAATTATGGTTATTTTTATATTGCAAAATGTAGAGGATTAGGATTCCTGAGAATATATGGAAAGCAGGGCAACACTATAGAAATGATGACATAACTGTTTGTAGATTATAATTACAGGAGCATGTTTCTCTACCTCAAAATCCAATCTTCACTGATTGTCATTTTGTCATTATGGCTGATTCCTTTGGGTGTAGAAGTTGTGGTCCAATGAAATTGTCCTTTAAAAGGCAATTATTGAATTGCCTTGCTACATTAACATTGAAAACATTATTGAAAATTTTTAACTATTGGGAAAGGAGACAGAAGCTAATGGTTCTTCAGGATTAGTTATGAGTGAGGCATTTTGCATTGCTATTTTATTTTATCTAACAAAACTGCCATGAAAAAGGTATCTTTCTCTTCATTCTGCTGAAGAATAAATTTATGCTCAGAGAGCCTGAATTATGAGCTTGAGCTGGAACTGAGATTCAGGCACGGAGCTGCTGAGTCATGAACATTAACTTGATCTTAAGATTTAGTCATTAGAACAATCTTATGAGGCCCTATCATCAACCTCATTTTAAAAATGTGAAAATTGGAGAATAGTTTATTATTTTGCCAAATAGTAAGTGACAGACTTAGTCTCAATCCATGTTCTTTCTGATCAATACCATATTTCTTATTTTAGTTGCCACTTTATCAGGGATCAGTTAACAACTTAATGAGCACAGGAATGGTCCAGCTATAGTATGGATTCCTCAGTAGAGAGTGATTAGGGTGAGGAACCAGGAGAGAGGAAGAGGGTATGCAGCACTGAAAGACACCAAAGAAAGCTTAGTTCTGTCCCAGTATTTGCTGAAGGATGATGATCATAGTGAAGCCCTTGTCATTTCAATATGAGAGAATCACCTAAGTGATAGATAAGCATACAGATTGACTTTGAGTATGCATTGGTGTTGGACCAATAAAGAAAAGAGTTGGACCATAAACTCTTAAAATAAGAGAAAGAGTTGGACCATAAAGAAAGATGAGTGCCAAAAAATTGTTGCTTTCGAACTGAGGTGTTGGAGAAGATTCTTGAAAGTCCCTTGGACTGCAAGGAGATCCAACCAGTCCATCCTAAAGGAAATCAATCCTGAATATTCTTTAGAAGAACTGATTCTGAAGCTCCAATAATTTGACCACCTTATATGAAGAACTGACTCTTTAGAAAAGACCCTGATGCTGAGAGAGACTTAAAGCAGGAGGAGAAGGGGATGACAGAGGATGAGATGGTTGGATGGCATCACTGACTTGATGGACATGAGTTTGGGCAAGCTCTGCGAGTTGGTAATGGACAGGGAAGCCTGGCTTGCTGCAGTCCATGGGGTCTCAAAGAGTTGGGCATGACTGAGTGACTGAACTGAACTGTGATCTACATGTTTTAATGTCTTATGATAAATATTCAGTTCCTTATAAGTATTATTTTTGTGCAGTTTCTGTGAAAAGCCTTGTAGCATTATCTTAAAACTTATAAGCTACCTTAAATCATTTGAGAGATAAGATTAACATTTTTTAAAATATAAAGAAGAGAGAAAGATGCACTGTAAAATATGGCAAATTTTCAATAATTGGACTACCTGTGAGGCAGTATAGTGTTATTTGAAAGGGGTCTTTGATTAGTTGTAAGGGCTTCCGTGATAGCTCAGTTAGTAAAGAATTCACCTGTGATACAGAAGACCCTGGTTAAATTCCTGGGTCAGAAAGATCTGCTGGAGAAGGGAGAGGATATCCGCTCCAGCATTGTTGGGCTTCCTTCATGGCTCAGCTGGTAAAGAATCCACCTCCAATGTGGGCAGACCTGGGTTCGATCCCCGGGTTGGGAAGATACCCCGGAGAAAGGAAAGGGCTACCCACTCCTATATTCTGGCCTGGAGAACTGCATGGACTATATAGTCCATGGGGTTGCACAGAGTCAGACAGGACTGAGGGACTTTCACTTTCACTTTCTTTCAAAAGGATTTTGAAGGAGGACACAGCAACTGACTGCAGTATTCTTGCCTGGAGAATCCCAGGGACAGAGGAGCCTAGTGGGCTACAGTCCATAGGGTCGCAAAGAGTTCGACATGGCTGAAGTCACTTAGCATGCATAAATGTATACTGAAACTTCTACATTTGTAGGAAAAAAAGTTGAATTAAAGAAGAATTCAAATTAAAAAAGAATTAAAGTTGATATGCTAAGAAAGGAAACAGAATTACATGAGATACTCAGTTAAAACTATAAATGGCAGGAAAAGTGTAGAAGACAAAAGTGGGGATAAAGAACAAAGGCAACAAATAGAAAATAGTAACAAATATGGTAGATATTAATGCTCAATAAACACTTTAAGCATCAGTGCCTAAATACACTAATTAGATGACAGAGATTGCCAGAATGGATCAACAACAAAGATTCAATTTTATGTTGTGTACAGGAAACTCATTTTATGTATAACGACACAGACAGATTAGCCATAAAGGGATAAAGAGGGGTATACCATCAGAGATCATAGAATACAGAGAGAGTATATCATTAGAGATATATTAAACAAAACAAAATAGTCACTATATTAATTTCAGACAGCAGATTTCAGTGCAAGTTTTTATTATGGATAAAGAGGGACCTTACATAATGATAAAGGGTCCACACTCCAAGAAGAAGTAACAGCCTTTACTGTGAATGTACCTGACAATGAGAACTGCAAAGAAAAATAGATGAATCCACTGTTGTATTTAGAAACATTAGCATGCCTCTATCAGAAATAGATCCAGCAGGCAGAAAATCAGTAAGGACTGAGTTGAACTTAACAGGACCATCAATCAGCTGGATATAAAGGACATCTATAGATGATTTCATCCAAAAATAGCAAATTATGCTTTCTCTCAAACTTCATGGAACATTCACCAAGATGGTCTACATTCTGAGCCATAAGGCATATCTTACAAAGCTTAAAAATAGGAATAATGCAATGTTTGCTTTCAGACCACAATGAAATTAAACTAGAAATAACAGAAAGTTAGCTAGAAAAATCCCCTAATAATTGCAGATAAAGCTACACACATCAGAATAGCACATAGGTCAAAGGAAATGTCTCTAGAGGAATTAAATAATATTTTGAACACAATAAAAGAGAACACAGCATATCAAAATTTGTAGAATGCCATGAAAACAGCGATTAGAGGGAATTTTATAGCATTCAATACATATATTAGAAAAGAGGAAAGTTGTAAAGTCAATAAGATTTCTTCTTAAGGTTACTCGAAAAAGAAAGCAAATTAAATGCAAAGTAAGCAGAAGAAAATAATAAAAGTTAATATAAAAATCAATAAAATTGGAAACAGGAAATCCGTAGAGAAAATCAGTGAAAGCAAAACTGTTTCTTTGAAAAGATTGATAAACTGTATAATTCTTTAGCCAGACTAAGAAAAAAAAAGAAAAGATAAACATTACTAATACCAGAAATGAAATAGGGAACATCACTAGAGATCCCTTGAATGTTAAAAAATAAAGGGATACTATGAACGAATCTATGTCCACAGACTTAAAAACCTAGATGAAATGAACCAATTCCTTGAAAGACACAATCTGCCAAAACTCACACAAGAAGAAATAGACTATATAAATAGGCTGATATCTAGAAAGAAATTAAATCTAATTGAATTCTAAAACAGAAAAAACAAACAAAACCAAAAAACAGGCCCAGATGGTTTGACTGGTGAAGTCTACAAAATATTTAAAGAAGAATTGTACCAATTTTCTAGTCTCTTCCAGAAGACAGAAGCAGAGGGAGTACATCCTAACATTTTACGAGGCCAGCATTACCCTGATATCAAAACCAAAGAAAATCATAGACGAAACCCTTCATAAACGTAAGTGTGAAATTCTCAACAAAATATTAACAAGTCAAATCCAACAATGTGTGATAAGTATCAGACACCACAACCAGATATGCAAGGCTGGTTCAGTATTGAGAATTAATTAATATAACCCATCATATCAATACTCTCATAATCACATGATCATATTAATAGATGAAGAAAAAGCATTTGACAGAATTAACTAGTCTTTCATGATTAAAAGCTCTTATCAAAATAGGAATAATGGGGAAACTTCCTCAACTTGATAAAGAATATCTACAAAAACCTGTAATTAACATCATACTGTCATACTTAATGGTAAGAAACTCAGTTTCTCACTATTCTCCTGAATAAGACAAGTATGTTCTCTAAATACTTCTTTTCAACATTGTACAAAAACTCCTAGAAAATACAGTAATATAAGAAAAGATAAACAGATTTAGAAAGAAGAAATAAATGTTTTTGTTCACAGAAGATATGATTGTTCATGTAGAAAATCTGAAAGGGTAAATCAAAAATATCCGTCCTGGAACGAACAGGCAATTATAGCAAGGGTACATGATACAGAGCTAATGTGTTGACAAACATCATTCACTTTCTTATATACCAGAAGGAACAAGTGGACTTTGAAGTTACAATGTGTTGTATTGAAGTTACAACAATTATGATACTCATTATTACCCCCTCAAATTAGTACTTATACTTAGGTATAAATCTAACAAAATATGAATAAAATCAGTATGAGGAAAACAACAAAATTCTGATGCAGAGCTAAATACTTGGAGTGATATTCATAGAAATATTCATTGATAGGAAGATTCAATATTGTCTAAATACCAATTCTTCCCAATTTGGTCTATGGATCAGTACAATCTTAATCAGTATCCCAGCAAGTTGTGTTGTCGATATTGACAAATTGATCTCTAAAGTTCATATAGAGAGGCAAAAGACCCAGAAAAGCCAACTCAGGAAGTATACCGGAATCTCTGTACCTTCCTCTTAATTTTTCTGTGAACTTAAAACTGCTCTAAAAATAGTCTTTTACAAACAGAAAAAAAGACCTGAGCAAACACTTCACCAAAGAAGATATACAGATGAAAAGTAGAATTTGAAAACATATTTAGTATTATATGTCATTAGGGAATTGGATATTATAACAATGAAATACTACTACACATCTACTAGGATGGTCAAATTTCAGAACATTGACAATACCAAATGCTGATGAGAATGTGGATTAACAAGAATGCTCATATGTTGCTGATGAAAATGCATAATGGTACAGCTGCTTAGACAATTAGTAGCTTTCAAAATTAAAACATTTTTACTATATAATCTAGTGATCATACTCCTTAGGATTTACGCAAATGAACTGAAAAATTTTGTCCACACAAAACCCTGCATGCAATGTTTATAGTAGCTTTATTCATAATTGCCAACACTTGAAAGCCACCAAGATGTCCTTTGGTACGTAAGTGGATAACTTTGGTACATCAGATGACGGAATGTTTTTGCTGTCTAGTCACTAAGTTGTGTCCGACTCTTTTGTGACCCCATGGACTGTAGCATACTTGGCTCCTCTGTTCATGGGATTTTCCAGACAAGAATGCTGGAATGAGTTGCCATGCCCTCCTCCAAGAGATCGTCCCAACCTAGGAATGGAACCTGTATCTCCCGCGTTGCAGGCAGTTTCTTTACCACTTAAGCCACCAGGAAAGCCCTCAATGGAATGTTGCTAAGTTGCTTCAGTCATGTTCGACTCTGTGTGACCCCATAGACGGCAGCCCACCAGGCTCCACCGTCCCTGGGATTCTCCAGGAAAGAACACAATGGAATGTTCAGTAATAAAAAGAAATGAGCTTTCAAGCCATGAAAAGACACAGAAGAATCTTAAATGCATTTAAGTTAAAGAAGCCAATCTCAAAAAAAGGCACACTGTATGATTTTAAATATATGGCAGTCTGGAAAAGGCAAAACTATGGAAACAGTAAAAAGATCAGTGATTTCCAGCACTTAGAGCAGAAGGAGAGATGAGTAGGCAAAGCCCAGAGGACTTTTAAAGCAGTGAAGCTATTTCGTATGATACTCTAGTGGTCGATGCATGTCATAATTTATCCAAATACACAGAATATACACCACCAAGAATGAACGCCAATGAAAAGTGGACTCTGGGTAATAATGATGTGTCAGGGTAGGTTCATCAATTGTAATAAATGAACCACTATATTTGGGATTTACATGGTGGTGGAGATTGTGAGTGTGTGGGATAGTAAAATGTGAACCTTCTGTCATTCCTGCTCAATTTTGCTGCAGATATAAAAGTGTGCTAAAAAATAAAATTTAGTAATTATGTTAGTAATTTATACTCAATCCATTTTGAATCTGTTACCAAAATAATAATAATAATAGATTTCAGTGCCTATGGCCTATTGTAAAACATTCAAGTTTATATAGTATGTATGTATGTATATAAGTTATCTGAATATATTTTATATTTATTAAAATACATCTGAATGTATTTTAAGGTATGATTGATATATTACTGAAACATTAATATAATACATGTAGCTAGCTATAGTATTATATTCTGTTATAAGCATAGGATATATGTACTATATGTTACAAAATTATATTACTATAATATATATATTATATATACTATTGTATATGTATACACTATTATATATAATATATAATGTAATATATATGAAGTATATAAAATAAGATAATTATATTCATGTAACTATCCTAAAACTTAGGCTTTAAATATTTTAAATTATAATAATTATAAATAATAATATATACAGGGATGTAAATTGACAAAGCATGTTCTCTTCTTGCCAGTTCTACCCTAGAGGGCTTTAAGATTGGATCATTTTCCATTTCTATTTTTAACTGAGTAAACAAAGTCATAGGAAGGTGAGTAACTATCTCAGAGCTACCCCGTTTTCTAAATCCAGCTAAGTTTAGACCCAGCCATCTGTGAGCTTGAGGACTGTGTTAGCCCAGTTGGCTAGCTGTGTAACCCTGAGCCCCTCACACTCATAGCTATCTCTTACTCTTCTTTCAGGTGTGAGGTTGCCGTATGAAATCCCCAGGTTCCCTTCCAGTCCTCAAATATATGTGGCTAACAGGATGGAAAAGAGACAATGCATAAATTTAAGAGAAAGGGACCCTTTTCGTCATTTACCTTACAGAGGATGTAAAGTTCAGAAGGAGGCTGGCTTTTTCAGCAAACTTCCCAGTTTTTTCAGGGTAGCAGAATAATCACAGGATGAGGGGGAGCAACGTCACAGTGAAGCTATAATTTGAAGAATCTCCTCTTGTCAACAAAAATCCAAGACCCCAGAGAAAGTACCCTAACAGAAAAGCTTCCCTCCAACAAGAGGTTTTTGAAAACCTCTTCTCTCCAGCGAAGATCCACTAAGCTAAAATCTTCCCAGTTTGTTTGTACAAGGCTTTATGACTTTGAAGTCTTTCATGTCCTGAATAATCGCCATTCAATTATCGATGTCAACATGTAAAATGGACAAGAAAAGAACAGTAATTCCCATTTTACAGTTGAAAACTGAAAAATTAAAGAAAAGTAAATATTTAGCCAATGTCACTGTAAGAATAGTAAGTGGTAGAGTTGGAATTAGAGTTCAAGTATTCTGAATCCGTCAGGAGCTTTTTCTATGACAGCAGAAGTATTTGACCTATAGACTGTTTTAATAGGTGGAAAAGTAGAGAAACCAAGGCATGTCCATGGGCATTATAGCCATTGTGCTGTTTTTCAAAGTTCCCAATGGGAGAGTTTGGGCCCAGGAAGACTAGGAGTGGATGTTATTTCCAATTTGAAATGATGGGTCTCTGCTTTTCAGAAGCCACCTATGCCAGCAGGTAGAGCCTCTTGCCATGCTCATTTCCAAGACAGAGATTTTTTTCCCCAGTTTTAAACAAAACTATATATACATACATACATACATACATATATATGTATATATATATATATATATATATATATATATATAAATACTAGTCAGCCAGCTCAGGGTAGAGCAAGATTTTTATGTCTTTGCATTTGTTTAAACTTTCTTCAGGTGATGAGTGGGAGGCTCATGATCAGTGACCTAGAGGTTCAAGTACACAGAGACACAAAGCCATTTCAGAAAGGAATCTGAGGGTTTTGTGCATGGTAGAGAACAGTGAATATATTCGGTGAGGCATATCAGCTTTGCAAACACAGAAAGGAATGGAGGAGAAGCACATAGGGTGGTATGCGCCTCCATACTGCTGTCAGCAGGCATTGGATCCAGAAACAGCAGGCAACTGGCTTTCTCTTTAAAAAGAAGACAGTTGGAGCCCCTGAGTGTTTGCCTGGTAAATAGCAACTAGAGCCAAGTGAGGGAGTGATGCCCCCTTTATACAGGTCTGCATAACATCTTTCCTGTCCAGTGGGGAGGCCAGGAAGGCAGTCCTGCTCTTGGGTTTTAAGCGTAAACATTCCCTGTATGTATTAAGTGCCATGAGGGGGTCATCTTTTCCACTCCATTCTAAAATGTTTTGTTTTCCACCTCTCCCTTCTTTTCCATGTTTCTATGAGAAAGATCCAAAACTTCCTTCCTGTTCTTCTTAGCTGCTTTATGTTGTTGTTTCAAACCACAGCCTAAATTTAAATTATGGCCCAGGAGAGGGAACTAACTGATGGCTATGGGTGTGTTCCTCATTGTTGCCTTGGAGACAATGACTTTCAGCCAATCCTTCAACCCTGACTACAGGTAAAATGAGGATGTGTCCATGTTTCATCACAGAGGTATTTCTAGAGCCTTGGAGAAGAGCCCTCTAATTTAGTTTCCTTCTGCATTTCTCAAAAAGCCAAGGACAGTCAGATTAATCTTCCTAAAAACAGCCTTTATTATAACACTCCTCTTTCAGAAATCTGAAATGTTAGTATCCTGCCCTTTGTCCTTCAGATAAAGAATTAACCTTTTAATCCAGCTTCTGGTACCTCCAAGTTCTAGCCTCAACATCTCATTTTTGTCTTCTTAACCATTTTATGTAATAAACCACCCTGGCCTTCTTGTTTCCTTACATTTTCCTATCACATTTTTTCTTTCACCTTTCGGCTTGTGCTGGTCCCCTACTACTAGGAATGGCTTCTTTTTTGCTGTCAACTTACCTAATGTCTTCTGATCTTTATTCAAGCCCCAGTTGAAATCTCCTTCTCTGTGAAGCCTTTCTGAGGTTCTCCAGATGACTGCTCCCCTGCTTTGAAACTACGAGAATATTGTTTCTACTTTCTATTTTGTAGAATACTTCCTTGCCTGGTGTTTTTTATTTTAGCCCCTGTGTTGCTGCTTTTAATGAACTGTGTTCCATTGTTATATCAGTGCCCCACATTAAAAAAAAAAAAAAACCACTCTATGTGACAACAATCAATGAAAAGCAATATTAAATTTATGGTATGGATATTGTTGGGAACATAGTTCAGTATATTTCTTAGTGTCATTTTCATGTAGGCCCAAGGGAAAAAAGTCTCAGTCCTCCAAACCAAGAATAGCTGGGCTTCTCCTGAGCTGCTGTTTTGTTTTTATCTTGTGGTCATCGTGAGTCATGTCTCCCTCTTTTCATAGGCTCAGAGCCAGAATTTTAGCCCACCACAAGCAACGAGACTTAACAGCATGTATTTGGGAGGTAACAGGGAGGTAACAGCATTAACTTCAGCTTATTATTTTTATTCCTGTCTTTATTTTTCTTTCCTTCAGCTTTCTCCCTTATTTATTTTATATTCTGGTAATTTTGTATATCTCTGTGAAAAGATTCGAATAGTTTATGGTAATTGGTGAGGATTTATATAAGTGTAAAACAAGTAAAGTCTTCCATTATTTTTAATCTTTAAATGGTATGCATATCCAACTACATAGCTTGATGAAATTTTACCTAGGTAGTCACCAAGGTAACCCTCACTTAGATCAAGATATAAAACATTCTAGAATGTCAGAAGTTACCACTTACTTTCATTATTAATTTATCTTTTTCTGCCTGTTTAAGTTTCTTGACTCCCCACCTACACTGCATTAGCTCAGTTCAGTTCAGTCGCTCAGTCATGTCTGACTCTTTGCGACCCCATGGACTGTAGCATGCCAGGCCTCCCTGTCCATCATCAACTCCTAGAGCTTACTCAACATCATGTCCATCGAGCTGGTGATGCCATCCAACCATTTCATCCTCTGTCGTCCCCTTCTCCTTTCACCTTCAATCTTTCCCAGCATCAGGATCTTTTCTAATGAGTCGGTTCTTCGCATCAGGTGGCCAAAGGATTGGAATTTCGGCTTCAGGATCAGTCCTTCCAGGAATGAGTATTCAGGACTGCTTTCCTTTAAGATGGACTGGTTTGATCTCCTTGCAGTCCAAGGGACTCTCAAGAGTCTTCTTCAACACCACAGTTCAAAAGTATCAATTCTTTAGCACTCAGCTTTCTTTATAGTCCAACTCTCACATTCATACATGCCTACTGGAAAAACCAAAGCTTTGACTAGACAGACCTTTGTTGGCAAAGTAATGTAGAGTTTGATCATAAGGACTTTTTGTATTTCCCTGGGCAGAGTAGATAATCAAGAAATATTAATAGTTATTGATATGAAATAAAGGACTTGTTTCTAATGAGGAAAGTCTCCAAACCCTAGGGCAGATCCAGAACAAAATATGCAGCCTCCAGGTGAACATGTGTTGTTTGTCCCTGTGGCTCTAGTCTCTAGTACAGAGCCTGGCACATTGTAAACCCTAAGTGCATACTCTTAACTGAAATCTTTTCACGTCTATCACTGTCTCCATTTGAAGGAGCAGTAGTATCCTACTTCTGGAAATCAGGCTGCAAATTTTCCCATGATATCACTGAGCATTTTCCTTGGATGGCATATCACTGCTCTGCCTTCCTGCTTTCTAAATGAATGGAAAGAAGAGGGTGCCCCACACAGTACCTGCCAGCTTGAGCTAATAAGCTCTTCACAGTTACATGCACTCCTACTTTAGAGTTCCTCCTTATGATTTGCTCCTTGATTCTGATATGGAAGGATTTCTGTACATAGGCAAAAGCATTGGCACTGGATAAAGAGTATTCATTTGACAGCCCCAGGCCCTGCCAGTCCTTCTTTTCTAACTTTAATACTTTGGAAAAGAGAGATCTGTAGAGGGGGATGACAAGATGCTTTTCCTCAGCGTGCCTGAAGACTGCTTATTCCTGGACCCTGAGAAGAGAATAGACTTGATTAAGAATTTATTTTGGAGTGAGTATTTTCACAGCAAGTGAGTGAAGGGGGAAAAAAAACAAGCACATATTATTAGCAATAATGGAAATAAACAATACAAATTTTTCTAGAAGAATGTAAATTTATTTTAGACTTCAATCTCTGGGCCATCTGGTAAAGAATCTGGTCCCAGAGCAAAAGCTGAATGGCAAAGAAGTTAGGAACAATTATTCTGATGGAAAAGTAGGCCAAGGCAGAGAAAATAAATCATGGAAGACCAGTGGACTTAGTGACTTGAATGATGAGTGTGACCCATTTCTACCTAGGGCATGCCTGTTAAGTCACTTCAGTCATGTCTGACTCTTTGCAAACTTCTGGACTGTAGCCCGCCAGGCTCCTCTGTCTGTGGGAATCTCCAGGCAAGACTACTGAAATGGGTTGCTGTGCCCTCTTCCAGGGGATCTTCCTAACCCAGGGATTGAAACTGTCTCTCTCACGTCTCCTGTATTGGCAGATGGGTTCTTTACCACAGTACCACCCGGGAAGCCCATGACGTTCACCTAATTTCTTGAGGTCTGTTTCCTCAATTGTAAATTGAAGGACTGTAAAGCAATCCCTTTGGTCCCTTTTCACTTTGCAGAAGAAAAAAAAATCTATGATTTTATGTTCAGTATTTATTTTTCTGAAGATATCAAAACCACACAATTAACAAATATCAGAGTTTACTTTCATTGATTTTTTTTTGTCCAAAAATAAAATGAATTTCCTTTATTTGTGTAAATTGACCAAAAGCAAGTACTGTTGCTAATTCTACAGTTCTTTCTGCCAACAGAGTACCAATAGGTTTGTGTCTCATTTGATGATCTTAATCAGAATTTTTCTCTAAAGATAGAACTTTTGCTAGTGGAGAGTTAAAGAACCTTTTGTAACAAACTTCCTCAGAAGTTTGTTTTCCTCAGAAGAATTAAAAGAGGAAAATTTTATACCTTTTAGCCTTGCTGAAATATAGCTCAATCTTTGCAAAGTGAATTGTATATTTTCATTGGAAAAAAACAATAATTAGCTCAGGCTGGAGATTCAGAAGTCTGGTTCCAATTTATAGCTTGTCAAATAGCATGGTTAATATTTCTTCACACAATAAATATATCTTGTATTTCTAGCTTTCTGTTACCCATTGGCTTTAAAACATAAAAAAGGCAGATGGGGATAGGTAATGCTACCAGCTTTAAGTATTGGAGTGTTTTGTGATATCATAAAGTATTTGCAAATAATATTCATCTTCTTTCAGAGCCTCCAAGCATCAGCAGTGATATTTTGCAACTACAGGTAAGTTTTACTCCTGGACATTCTGTGTCATCTAAGTTTTCATTCTATGAGCACTGCACTCAAGGAGGGTATTGATATTTATTGATACTAGCTATGGGCTGAGAACTGAGCTAGATCCTTTACATACATCTCATTCATTTTACTCTCCAAACAAGCCTGCAAAGTAGTTTATCATCCTCATGTATTCAGCAAATACATACTGAACACCATGTGTGGCAGAGAATATGCAGCACAGCAGGTGTGCAGTGGTGAATGATATGAAGTCCCTGCCTTTGTGAACACTTATAGGATCATAGGGAAGCTAAACTAGAAAGGAGTCAATCAGCACAAATAATATATTACTATAAACTGTGATTTATCCTATAAAGAAATTAGAAAAGGGGTGTTACAATAGAAGGAGATGATCTAGGACCAGGGTTAAGAGAGTCTTCTTTGAAAAGCAAGGATCTGAAAGACAAGAAGGGACCAGCAATAGGATAAGCTACAGAAGAGTGTTCCTGGTAGAAGAAACTATATGTGTGAAGGCCACAAGGTGGGAAAGAACACAGTGGGTTTAAGTCATTGAAAGGAGACCTGTGTGGCAAGTCCACTAAGTGAGAGGAAGAAGGTGGGCCCTGATAGATATCAGAGGCTCAAAGAGGTCAAATAAAACCTGTATGATCACCCAACCACCTCTTAAGTGGCAGAGCCACTGAAGGGTATCATTTCATTTGCCTGAAATAAATTTAGGAAAACTAGTTCAAACTATTCCTTTTGGTTGTTTTTAATTTTGGTATTTTAATATTTTAGTCTTTGAAATGTTAATCCAGTTACATGCCAACCCATACCTCCAGCTTTCTGGAGGTCTAGCCATGGGTTGGGCACGTTAACTAAGAACTTCTAGAAGCCTAAGACCTGCCTGCCTTCTGGATGTCTTAGTTGCTGATGCCGCAGTGTGCTTCACTATTGGAAGAACGGTTACTTCTAACAGTGGGTCAGCAAGGATCTCTCTCATAAAAGCCTATGAAGCATGTGTGATGTATAGAGAGGAGGAAACGTCATTCAGGCTTCTCTATATAGGGGAAATGGTTTGCTTGGCTTCTCTTTTCTAGTCGCTAGAATCCTGAAGGCAGTTGATAATGCTTGACATTTCCGAGAAGTCATTTGGCATGGTCATTTTTTGGATCTTATAAAACGGAAAGATTTTTTAGTAAAGACTGAGTGCAACGTTTGAAACAATCTCTATACTCTTTATTAAGTAATTAAGCATAAAATCATCTGATAGAGAATACTTCTCTTGTCAACCCCAGTGCCTCTTCCTTGGGAAGTGATGCAGGGCCTAGCCAAGATCAGCCCAGAGAAAGGCCACTTTCCAGGTCCTGGTTTCCATCTCTGGTCCTCCATGATCTCTCTCAGTCAGATGCAGTGAGTTCTATTCTCCCTGACTGCAGTTGCTTCAAGCTCAGATTTTTAAATACAACTTCTGTATTGATGTAATTTGGGCTATTTCTGTTCCTAATTGCTAGAGCTCAGACCTATGTGTTCTGAAACTTGAGATGTGATTCTTTGCCAGCAACTGATGGCAGCTACTTGCTGATCCTCTAGGATAGCTTCTGCTCTCAGTGAAGCTGCTGTGCCTAGGTTTTATATCCCACCCTAAATTTGGGTGACTAGAAAATAACTTTTCGTGTTAGTAAAACATAGCTTCCGGTTTGATAAAATATCAAGAAATATTTTCCTTGACCCTGTTCCTTTTAATTCAGGTACCAAGTGACTGTGACTTGAAATAAGGAATCTCTGTACCTCTTTGCTTGTTTATGAGTGAAGCTTGTAACCTAGTCATTTAATTTCCACTTTTGTGCCTTACTTCTCTTCTTTCTATTTTCACTAACTGTTTATTTTTTCATGTCATGTCCTCACTCTTTGAACATATTCAGCTTTTCTGACTTTCAGTTTTGGCCCTGCTTCTTGGAAGCCTGGGGTGCTGTAGTCCATGGGGTCACAAAGAGTCAGACACAACTGGGTGACTGAACTGAGCTTGGAAGGGATCTGTCTCCTGTCTCTGTATGCTCAAGATGACCAGCCCATGTCACCTGGGCCCCCCAATTTTTTTTTGATATCTCAATTTATTTTTTTATGTTATCTTTTGCTTCCTTTTAATTTGTTTTTAATTGAAGGATAATTGCTTTACAGTATTGCACTGGTTTCCGCCATACATTAACATGAAACAGACATAGATATACGTATGTCCTCTCCCTCTTGAACCTCCCTCCCACCTCCCAGTCCATCCTACCCCCTAGGTTGTCACAGAGCACCAGTGTGAGTTTCCTGAGTCATACAGCAAATTCCCACTGGATACCTATTTTACATATGGTAGTATATATGTTTCCATGCTACTCTTTATTCATCTCACCCTCTTCTTCCCCCTTGTATGCACAAGTCTTTTCTCTATGTCTACATCTCCATTGCTGCCTTGAAAATAGGTTCATCAGTACTATCTTTCTAGATTCCATATATATGTATTAATATATGATAATTGCTTTTCTCTTTCTGACTTCACTATGTATAAAATAGTTTTTAAATGTGGGTCAATTTAATCAGCATCACAGCCTACTTTCCTACCAAGAAAAAATTGATCAAATTTTCCCACAGTGCTTTCTTACAGCATCACCAAAGTGTGTTTTTTGACTATTGATTCTATGTGAGATAATCCACAGACAAATAATTAGTTTTAAAATATGGTATAGAGCCCTGATGAGTTCTGTTTTCTCTTGACATTTCATAGTGTACATTATCAAAATAAGGACACTACAAATTCTTGGAAGAAAAAATAGTATGTTTGACCACACATTTTCCAAATCTTATTTTCAAGTAGTCATAATAATGTTCCCATATAATTAGTATTCTAGGAATCATGCTTTAGGAAGTGTTTCATGGTAGCTTCTTTTGTTATATCAATACTATTAAATGTATTAAATGCCCCTTCTTTGCGCAAAGACTGGGGATTAGCATTTAAACTATTCCATCCAAGTTGATGTGTGACCTTCCCTCTCCAGTCATTTAGAACTTAAGCAAAACACATTTAGGTAGAAAGAAAATCAAATAAGTTGAAATCTTTAAACAGATATAAAATACAAACTGGTTTGCATATCTCAGGACCTCACCTCTAGACTTATGAGAGGTACAGATGCTTCCTCTACAATCCATTTTTCTCAAACCAATTCCAAAACCTCTGCCCTTCAAAATTAATACTGGGCACAGGAGAAAGGGTGATCACATTCATTTCCACTTTCCTCCTTAGTAACAAGATAAATATTCCTAGATACAAGACTATACAATAATACTGTTGGACCTTGATGGAATCAAAGTATTTTTTCTGCTTCCTATGGCTATGGAAATACAAAAGTAAAGTGTCAGGGAGGAGTGGAACAGCACCAGGGAAAGGAGTGTATCATTTTTTCTAATTAAAACCATTTTGTTATAGATAATTCTAAAATGATTTTGGATATATAAATGAGCAAATAAATATGTTGATATTGTTATAAGTCAAGTTTACACTCACGAAGAGGAAACCTAAAAATATGGAAATGAGAAAAGGCAATGAAGTCCCTGTGCTGATGAATTGGAGCTGGAGTACGGATGTATATGCTGTGTGTTTAGAGGAAACCTAAAAATATGGAAATGAGAAAAGGCAATGAAGTCCCTGTACTGATGAATTGGAGCTGGAGTACGGATGTATATGCTGTGTGTTTAGTCTCCTAGTCGTGTCCAACTCTTGTGACCCCATACTATGTAGCCTGCCAGGCTCTTCTGTCCATGGGATTCTCCAAGCAAGAATACTGGAGTGTGGATATGAGCTCACAATTGTTACAATGTGAATATATATGTTCATATGCTTGAATATATTCACAAGTATATGTATGCATGTATTTATGTAGGTATATTTGTGTATTTGTAAATTAGTCTGTGTATTTGTGTGAGTGTGTGTGTGTGTATGTATGTGTATGCTAAATCACTTCAGTCGTATCTAACTCTTGCAACCCTATGGACGGTAGCCTGCCAGGCTTCTCTGATCATAGGATTCGCCATGCAGGAATACTGGAGTGGGTTGCATGCCTTCCTCCAGAGGATCTTCCTAACCAAGGGATCGAACCCACGTCTCTTGTGTTTCGTGTATTGGCAGATCGGTTCTTTACCACTAGCGCTACCTAGGAAGCCCATATTTGTCTATATACATGCATATATTTCCTAGTTCTGTCTTCTTCTGTAAGCACCAAGAAGCAAAGACACTCCAGTTTGGCACACTTAGTACCCAGATCTTGGTCTCTAATACTATTTACTGGTAAAAGGACTCTAACTCCTGGGAGAGTTAGCTGATTCCAGGGCTTGGGCAGGGTACGTATGAGCAGCACAGAAGATCTTTTTTTTTTTTTTTGGAAAGTTTGGAAAAGTTCAAAACAATAAAAAATTTAAAAAAAGAGAGAGAGAAAGAAAGATAATGGTATACCGAAAGGATAGAGAACCTGATGAATAGGCTCCTTCTGGCCAAATCTGGGGCAATTTGATCATAAGTACTATTTAGAATCATAGTAATTTAAAAATCATTAAAAAAGAAAATCCTAAGTCCACACAAATAATATGTAGATAAATCAATAAGTGGGAAAGAAGGGAGGAAACCTACACACCATAGGTTGCTAAGAGTCAAGTGGTGATCCAGAAGGTATGCAGGAGTCGGAAAATTAGCATTTTGTAAACATTACTAACTGCTAAATTTGATGAGCAGCTGGACATCTGCAGCATTGTGAATCATCTCATCACAAACTGCTAATCAGTTTCAAAAGAACAAGAATCTTTTTTATGGTGGAGAAATCAGGCTACATTTTGATTGGGGGATAAAAATGAATATCACCAATGAGAGACAGAATGCCATTCATTGTGTATCTCCCAGTATGATATCACCTATGTTGTAGTCCAGCTAGAATATGTAACGTAAACCTAAACATCAGACAAATTGACAGTGAGAAGACACACCCTTTTATATAAGAAAAATAATAAAGGGATTGTATTCTTCAAAAATGCTAGGGTGGTAGAAGACAAAGAAAAATTCCAGAAATATTCCAGATTAAGGGAGACTAAAGGTACATGGCAACCACATAAACTGCATGAACTAGACCAGATCCTGTAGTGGAGAAGTGGAAAATACTATAAAGGATATTATTGGCTCAAATGAAAAGTTGAAGTAGAGAGGACAAGTTAGATTTATTTTAGATTTATTTGATATATCCCTGTTATATTAAGGGAGGTTGATAGCTGTATTATGATTATTCTTAGAAAACTTCACACAAAATATTTAGGAGTAAAGGTCATAGGTGTATTTAACAACTACAAATATTTATGAAAAGTTAATATACATTCTATATACCTATGTATCTGTTCAACCAACCATCCATTCATCCATCTATGTAGCAATTGATGAAGCTAATGAAATAAGATAATAATAGATGAATCCATATTTAATGGCATATGGGTGTTCTTTATACAATTCTACTTGCAACTATTCTTTAAGTTTGAAACTATTTCCACAGTTTTAAAAACTTCTTAGAATTGCTGTTATTATCCATTACTTTATTATATACTTGGTATTTATGTTACATGGAAAGATATTATGCACACTTAGTATTTCAGAAGAGAAAATAATAGCTTACATCAGAAACTTAAAATTATCAAAATGATATTCTTAGGACTCAAGATTAAGATATTTTTAGCAAGAGAGAATACCCATTCCTCTGAAAGTATAAAATGTGGTTAGGCAATTTACTGGAAGGCAGAAAGAAAATGATGTTTGTTCTTAACTCTTGGACAGGAGTTGATTAAGGCCTGGGAGGGATGTTTCTACTTCAGACACTTTGTAATACAATTCATATGTTCTCCAATTTAGTACTTGGAAATTTTATCTTAGATTCCTAGGGACAGGAACTCTGTGAAGTTGGGCAATCAAGGCTACTCTTTTTTTTTTAATCCAGAAAGAATTAAAATTTATCATTTTTCTGGGAGCAAAGCCTTTCCCCATTTCATCCAAAGCATCACTCAAAATTTAATTCAAGGAACTAGACAGTGTGGGCATCCTTGTGTCTCATGAGGTCATTGCAGGCAGCTGTGAGAATGATGTGCTGAGCCATACAGTCTCAGCAGTGTGATGCAGATAGAGGAGATACACGGAAGGGAGAGTCTCAGAACCACTGAACTGGCAGCACTGGCATCCACCAAGGAGAAGCTGGAACACATTAAGCTACCTGGCAAAGGAAATATTCCTGTAATCCATGGGGTAAAAATCAGAGCCAAAGACTACTGTGCTTGTCTTCTTTTACGTCCTTTGAATGCTGCCACTCCACCCCCCACCTCTAATTCTAGTTGCTGTGGCCTTGGTGAGCAAGTTTCCAGCTGTGAGTGAGTGATTGAAAGTTGCTCAGTCGTGTCTGACTCTTTGCAACCCCATGGGCTGTACAGTCCATGGAATTCTCTAGGCCAGAATACTGGAGTGGCTAGCCTTTCCCTTCTCCAGGGGATCTTCCCAACCCAGGTATTGAACCCAGGTCTCCCACATTGCAGGCAGATTCTTTACGAGCTGAGCCACAATTTAATAAATAGCCTTAAGACTAACTGCTTTTGCAACATCAATCCAATTTAAGCAAGGGCTAGTCAAGGATATGGTTTTTCCAGTGGTCATGTACAGATGTAAGAGTTGCTCTATAAAGAAAGCTGAGTGCTGAAGAATTGATGCTTTTGAACTGTGGTGTTGGAGAAGACTCTTGAGAGTCCCTTGGACTGCAGGGAGATCCAACCAGTCCATCCTAAAGGAGTTCAGTCCTGGGTGTTCATTGGAAGGACTGATGCTGAAGCTGAAACTCCAATACTTTGGCCACCTGATGCGAAGAGCTGACTCATTTGAAAAGACCCTGATGCTGGGAAACATTGAGGGCAGGAGGAGAAGGGGACAACAGAGGATGAGATGGTTGGATGGCATCACCAACTTGATGGACATGGGTTTGAGTGGACTCCGGGAGTTGGTGATGGACAGGGAGGCCTGGCGTTCTGCGGTCCATGGGGTCACAAAGAGTCGAACACGACTGAGTGACTGAACTAAGAGTAGGGTTGTTCTGGATTTGAAATCACTTGTTCTCAGAATATTGTTCTTGGGAGCATTACTGGGCTGCGTGCAGGGATGGGTCAAGATAAGCCTCTCTGAGTGGTAGCCTCACTGAAGTTAGTAGAAGACTCTGTTCTTTTTTCTTTCAATGCCCTCCTTTATTCTGCAGATGCTGTCACAAATAGAATACACCTGTGCTCGTGAAACATATTCTGACTCTTGTCCCCAAAATAGCCACAGAATGTAGCACAGCAATGGGCACACCTTGCTGGGTGCTGTCTCAAAATGAATGAGCTGCAAGGCCTTAAAATTTTGCCTAAAGGCTGCTTCTCCTCTCCAAGTACATAATCTTGTACATATGCTGTGCTGAAGAGAAATATTCTTTAGCAGGCTTCACAAGCATTAATAGATCTTGGAGCCCTTAAATTTGACTGAGTCTATTTATACATTCCCTGTGATACTGCATGCTCTGAACTAAATAGGAAGATACAGAGATGTACAATGTACAGGCAACACCTGTTTTAAATATTGGAAATAGATTTAGGAACTGTAATCCTGGAACAGTCTAACTGAAGACACCTGGAGTTCACTGTGACAATTCAGTAAGATGTACTCACACATCTTTGGAGAAACCTTTGAGCTATTATTGTGTACAAACACCATCATCCAGAGGCAGAGAGAGGCTATGATTTCCCTATGGGAAGTTGTACTTGGGTTCAGGTTGAGTTTGAAGTAATGGGAACAAGTTCCAATGAGAATTGTTATTCAAAACTTCTTAGAGTTGCTATTTTCAGGAAAACAAATCAGTATGATCAAGTCTCAGAATCTCAGAAGTTACTGGTACAGGAAAGATGTTTTAAGCAAGAAGAAAAGAAATGAATTAGAATAAAATGGTTGTGGCATAACTTCACATTTAGGAAGTTTCTTTCTTAACTATATTTTGGATAGTGCCATTTATCCACATACTCAGCAGAAAATTGATGAACATTCATTGCGTTGCAGAAATTGTTTTGGAAACATACAAATATGAAGAAAGCACTTGCCCTGAAGTTGTTCTCATTGAGAGAACAGATACCCCCAAACAGCTTATAATACAGCTATGTGCTAATTCCAAAGATAAGTATTTGAACATGGAAACCTCAAGGAAGGCCATGTAGTTTAGTCAAGAATTTCTGGGAAGCATGTCAGTTAGATTAATAAGTGTGCCTGTGTGTGTGCATATTCAGTTGCTTCAGTTGTGCCTGACTCTGTGCGACCTTATGGACTGTAGCGTACCCCCTGTCCTGCAAGGCTCCTCTGTCCATGCAGATTCTCTAGGCAAGAATTCTGGAGTGGGTTGCCATGCCCTCCTCCAGGGGATCTTCCCGACCCAGAGATCCAACACGCATGTCTCCTGCATTGGCAGACAGGTTCTTTACCACTAGCGCCACCTGGGAAGCCCCTAAAGAATCAATGAGAGTTCACTAAAAATAACTATGGCAAGACTATGACAACAATATGAGCATAGGCTAGAGGTACAAATGAGAAAGTAATGGAAAGGACTTCAAAAAGTGTCAGGGATGTTCAAAGTTGATGGCAGAAGTGGCAGACAGTTAACCATTGGGAACAGAAATTACAGCATGGCAGTTCATATAGATCATAGTAAGAAGCCTTCTATAGTTATGTTGTAGAAGTTGTGGATTCAGCAGAGGGCATTAAGCTGAGATTCAGTTGTCTGCTTCTCTTGCTGGAATTATGAAGAATGAATTTTAAATGAGAGGACTGGAGATGGGAAGCCTGCTGCAGAATTCTCACAGCTCGGTGGCAATCATCTTGACAAGGAGAAGGGATCAAGTGAAAGACAGCTATACCCAGCAGGAGTCAGTCATCAATCAGCGAAGGGGAGGAGGACACACTGATGAGAGAAAATCAGATTCAATCCTAATTCTGCTTTTCTCTGCTGTGTAAATTAGGGAATATTATTATATCACTCTGTAAAATGGATATAGCAAAAATCTAGAGTACTTATTTGCATTTCATATCTTAAACTAAACCAAGTTCTCTCCTACCATGGGATCTTTGCATATACTCTTTCCTCTGCCTAGCATAAGAAATTACCTGGTTTTTACCTTCTGCTGATTTTTTTCTTGCCCTTTAGGTCTAGGTTAAAGCATTACCTCAGGGTGACTTTTCGTGATGACCCTATGTGAGTTCCCCCTACCACCTTTATTCTCTTTCCCTACACCCTACCATGGTCTTCAAAATAGGTAACTTCATTTCTTATTACACTATTATTTGTTTACTCGTTGGCAACAACCATTTCATTATTGTTTTCTGAATCATTCCCAGTGTTATCACATAGTAGTCATTTAGTGAATAGTCGTTGAACAGATCTGCCACTAAGTGGTGGGTTGAACCAGAATATGTATGGAAAAGCAGGTGGGTGGTACCTCTAGGCATCTTGGGTCAGATGTGACTGGGAGATGCCCACTGATGCCAAGGCAAGAAAGCATGCGCTATGAGTTGAATTGTTCCACCAAGTCTTCATCACTAGTACCTCAGAATAAGATTTTTTTGGAAAAAAGTGGATTTTTATGAGTACTGTAATTAAAATGGGGTCATTAGGGTAGAGTTTTATCTAGTAGGACTGGTATCCTAATAAGAAGGGAAATATGTACACAGAGAGTTAATATGAAGAGATTCAGGAAGAAAGGCATCTATGAGCAAGAAATGCCTGAGGCTTCCAAAACTTAAGAGAGATTCCAGGGACTGGTCCATTTCTGCTGCTTTCAGAAGAAGCATGGCCCTGCTGAAACCTTGATTTTTTAACTTCTTGCCTCCAGCACCAGGACATTCCTGGTGGCTCAGATGGTAAAGCGCCTGCCTACAACGTGGGAGACGAGGGTTCAAACCCTGGGTCGGGAAGATCCCCTGGAGAAGGCAATGGCAACCCACTCCAGTATTCTTGCCTGGAAAATCCCATGGACGGAAGAGCCTGGTGGGCTACAGTCCACGGGGTCGCAAAGAGTCGGACACGACTGAGCGACATTTTTTTCTTTCTTTCTCCAGCACTATGAGAGCATGTTGTCGTCCCAAGCCACCAGTTAACGGTACTTTGTTGCAGCAGCCCTAGACAACAAATATAGCACACTTCAGAGGGTGATCAAGGTCCTGGGATTACTATAAATGTAGACCTCAACGAGCCTATGATATTTAGCTCTAGAGGTCAAAAGATTAATTTGATTCCATTTTTTACCCACAAGCTCATGAAGCTTAGAGATGTTCTTTTAATCTAAATAATCTTGCTTGTACTTTGATCTTGCAGAGTCTACATTCTGAACAATGGCTGCTGAGGTATAGCCCATGAAAGTGTCATCAACTGAGTTGTTAATCCTTGAAAATCTGGGCAGAAATAATTAGTTTGTCATTGTTCAGACCAAGAGCAATGAAATTATATGGAGCAGAATGGAATAATTATGCTAAGACTAGTGACTGCTTTTATACTAAATATAGGTAAAAGAATATCAGAGAACTTTGAATAAGTCCCTGAAAGCTACTTCAAAATTTAAATGTCTGAATCACACTTTCTTTTATTAAAAAAGAGAACTTATCAATGATTCTCATGATTTTGTTTTTAAACTTGTCTCCATTTCTTCTCTCTTGCTAACAATTAGTCTTTTAACTGATACACCCACAGTATATTAAAATACACTCAAAGTCCAATCATGTACTAAAAGACATTCGCTCACCACCTACACTCTTGTTCCTTCACACTTTCTTCCAACTGACTGTGTAGCTAGTTCTAAATATACTTTTAGTATTTTGTAAAGTGCAGAAAAATATTGTAAAATTTAAATCATTGTTAGTGCAGATTCAAGTTCACTAATAATTTTTAAAATAAGAATACCTATAAACTCAATTTATAATACATCCTGCCAACATCTAGATTCTAGGTATATTGTTAGCTCTGAGAAAAAAATAAGAAAGGAATAAGTTTAATAAATAAAATTAAATTATTTTGACATATATATGTTATATTTAATATTTATATAACTTAGCCTATAATTTGGGGAGAAATCTTTTCAAAATCCTTGTGAGATATATATACTACAAAGCCAGAAGTGAATGAAATCTCAAATAATTACCTGATAAATTGATCCTTCTAAGATGTTAACCTGAACTGTTTCTTTCCTACATACATTGCTTTTAGTGTTTGCAGTGTATTTTCAGGGAAATTGAGCTTAGCCAATACGGTAGGCAGACTAACCTGCATGCATCCTCATTTCTTTCTTCTTGACTCTATCCCGGGTTTGTTCAGATATTCCTCATTCTTCAGTATCAGAGGAAATCCTGATTGGAGTAAGTCAATCAATTTGAATTTTCCTGTCATCCAAGGGTGGATTCTTTCCCTAAAGAACCCAGTCAAACAGAAAGGAAAGACATATGTCCATGCTGGGAGATGAGCGTCTCCCTCCTGTAGATCACGTATCTATCAAGTCTGTCGCCCCATTTCTCGCAGTCATCTTGTGATGATTATGAGAAACAACATGAAGACAAAGATTATGCACAAAATGTAGTCAAAGACAAAGACAGAAAGACATACGTCTTTGCTGACTTCATTGAATTGCTAAATAAATCTCACAAACTGCCCTCTTAATTCTTTTTATGTGATACAGTACATTTCTTGATATTTAAAGACGGTTTTTGCAAGTGAAAGCATTCTAAGTGATAGGCCATTTGTTACTGAGTCACAATAGATTGGGCCACGTATTGATCAGAGCATGAGCCAGTCAAGTTATCTATAGTAAAAGCATGAGATGACTCATGCTTTGATGCTGGCTTAGCAAGCACTCTGCTCTCTGGTAGTACTGAGGTCAGAGCAAGCTGACTTTATCATACTATACTTTGGGGAAGCATAATTAGAAATGTCATTTACAGGGTGCGTTTTATAGGCCATACACTTCTTTAATACATTTACATGGATTAGTCTTATTAAATTTGTCCAAAATCTCCCATAAAATATGGAAAAGTAACTAACTCTAGTGTATATATGAGGAAACTTCGTTCTTAGGCACAAAGCGATGAAGACACTTTCCCTTTGCCATACATTCGATAAGCAATGGGGCAGGAAGTTCTAAGTCCTAAAGACGTTTGTTAACAGAAACACTGTGTTTTAAAAAATAAGCGTTTCCAAGGGAGAAGGAAGAGCTGGGAGATAGCAATGTCATACACACATTTCAATAATGATATTTTCCTACAAAAATATAATAATAAAATTATGTGTAGAGTTCTATGTGAACATATGTATAAGCAAAGATCACTGAGGGGGAAAAATATGTGTTTCTGGATTATATCAAGCTTTGGCTCAATACAGTACTTTTTGTATTAACATGGGTACTATTATTAGCTTAGACTTACTTATACATTCTTTTTTATTGTATTAAAAACACATAATATGAGATCTTCCTTCTTACATTTTCAAGTGTATGGTACAGTATTGTTAACTAAGCACAGTGTTGTAGAGAATATCTCTACAACTGTCTCATCTTGCATGATCAAAACTTTAATCTTATTAGAACAACTCCCCAATTCCCTCTCCCCTCCAGCTTTTGACAGCCAACATTCTCCTTTCTGCTTCAATGAATTTGGACTACTTTAGATATCTCATATAAGTAGAATCATGTGATTGAGCATAAGCATTTTACTGAGCTTAATATCCCCAAGATTCATTCCCATTAGGCCATATGACAGAATTTTTTTTCCTTTTATGGCAGAATAACAGTCCATTGTGTATATGTGTATCTGTATGTGTGTATGTATATATATATATTTTTAAAAAACACCATATTTTCTTTATGCATTCATCTGTCAGTGGACATTTAGATTGTTCCCACCTTTTGACTCTTGTGAGCCATGCTGCAATGAACATGGAAGTGTAGTTGTCTTTTTGAGATCTGATTTCAATTCTTTTGGATAAATACCTAGAATAGGATTGCTGGATTAATCTATTTTTAAGATTTTGAAGAATCCCTTTACTATTCTCCATATGCACTGCCAAGAGTGCACCAGGTTACAGTTGGTCCACTTCCTTCCCAACAGATTATTTTCATTTTAAATAATTATTATTCTAACAGGTGTGAGATAATATTTCATTGTAATTTTGATTGACATTTTCCTGATAATTAGTAATGTTGAATATCCTTTCATATACCCGTAGATTGTTTATATGTTTTCACCACAGAAATGCCAACTCTTTTGTTTTTTTTTTTTAAATTAGATTTCTTGTTTTTTGCTAAGGACTTCCCCATTGAGTTGCAGGATTCCCTTTTATATTTTGAATATTAGCCTATTATCAGATATATGGTTTGTAAATATTTTATCACATTCTGTAAATTGCCTTATACTCCATTAATTTTGGAGAAGGAAATGGCAACCCACTCCAGTTCTTGCCTGGAAAATTTCACCGACAGAGGAACCTCGTGGGTATAGTCCATGGAGTCGGAAAGAGTCGGACATGACTGAGCAACTTAGGATACATGCCACTAATTTACTCTGCTGCTTTTCTCTCTCTGATTTCTTTCCTATGCATAAGCTTTTGGTTTGATGTACTCCTACTTGTTTATTTTTGCTTTGATTTCTTGTGTTTTGATGCTCTATCCAAGAAATCATTGCCAAGACAAATGTCATAATGCGTTTTCCTTATATATTTTTCTAAGAGATCGTGAGTTAAAGTTTTAAATCCATTTTGAGTTGATTTTTGTGTGTGGTATAACATAAGTCTAATTTCATTCTTTTGCATGTGAGCATACAGTTTTCCCAGCACCATTTATTAGGAACTATTCTTTCTCCATATGTATTCTTGTCACCCCTGTTAAATATTAGTTGACCTTACATGTAAGTATGAGTTTATTTCTGGGCTGTTTATATAATTCTATTGGTCTGTGTCCCTATTTATGCTAATGCTGTATTATTTTGATTACTAAAACTTTGCAGTATGTTTCATGTTTATGATTATGTTTTAGATATTAAGAGATTTATTTTAAGGATTGTTTCATGCAGTTGTGGGTTCTGTCAAGTTTGAAATCTGGAGAGACCAGTAGGTTGAAAATCAGGCAGGGGTTGATGCTGCTGGTTTGAAGCAGAATGTCTCCTTTGGGAAATCTGTTTTTGAAGACCTTCAACTGATAGGATGAAGTTCACCCACATTATGGAGTAAAATCTCACTTATTTAATGTCAGCTGATTTGTAGGTTTTAACCACATCTACAGAAAAGTTATGACCGACCTAGATAGCATATTCAAGAGCAGAGACATTACTTTGCCAATTAAGGTCTGTCTAGTCAAGACTATGGTTTTTCCAGTAGTCATGTATGGATGTGAGAGTTGGACTGTGAAGAAAGCTGAGTGCTGAAGAATTGATGCTTTTGAACTGTGGTGTTGGAGAAGGCTCTTGAGAGTCCCTTGGACTGCAAGGAGATCCAAACAGTCCATTCTGAAGGAGATCAACCCTGGGATTTCTTTGGAAGAAATGATGCTAAAGCTGAAACTCCAGTACTTTGGCCACCTCATGTGAAGAGTTGACTCATTGGAAAAACTCTGATGCTGGGAGGGATTGGGGGCAGGAGGAGAAGGGGACGACAGAGGATGAGATGGCTGGATGGCATCACTGACTCGATGGACATGAGTCTGAGTGAACTCCGGGAGTTGGTGATGGACAGGGAGGCCTGGCGTGCTATGATTCATGGGGTCACAAAGAGTCAGACATGACTGAGTGACTGAGCAACTGAACTGAACTGAACTGAACCACATCTACAAGACACTTTCTCAGTATTACTGAGGCTAGCATTTGATTGAATGATGGAGTATGATAACCTAGCCAAGTTGACCGTAAACTAGCCATTGCAAATGTGAATTTTGAAGCAGAGAGATGAAATTTGGAAATGGCTACAACCAGAGGGACTGATCATTTTTCCTTTAAGAAATTAAGAAACACAGGCATAGACACATGGAAAATACACACACAACTCGCTCCTATGCCTAAGCACAAAACACTTAGAATCCAGAATACTGCTATTTTATGTCATAGTCTGTGGTAGACAGGCCTCTAGATGATCCTCAGTAATCCTTACTTTCTAGTATTTGCATTTTTGTATACTCTCCCCTTGAGTGTGGCAAGACCTGTGACTTATTTCTAATGACTTGACTTTAACAAAGGTCACAGGACATCACTCTAGTTATAAAAACCTTATCTATATAAGCCTCTGTTTTCCATGAAGATAGACTTGCTCTAGATATTCTGCTTGTTGGCTTAAGTGAGTGAGCAACCACTGAGTTAGAAGTGACATCTTGCAGCTGAGGATGACCTCTGAATGAATTTCTACAACAACCTAAGTGTGCTTGGAAGCAATTCTTTCCCAGTTGAACCACCAGATGAGAACAGTCTTTATTCACAAACAGCATGACCTTCTATAAAGAAAATATGAATTCTACAAAAAAGCTACTAGAAATAAAACATGAATTTAACAAGGCTATGGAATATAAGGTCAGTTTAAAAAATTAAATAAAGAAATAAATAACAATGGGAAATTAAAATTTTAAAAATACCATTCAACACTGTATAACAAATATAAAATGCTTTGGGATCAAACTGACAAAGATTGTGCAAGGTCGATGTATAGAAAACTGTAAGACATCACTGAGAGAAATTAAAGAACATGGAAACAAACTGAGAGATATACAATGTTTATGAGTCAAATGATACAATTTTTCAGATGTCCATCCCTTTTAAATTAACATGTAGAGTCAATGCGATCTCAGTCAAAATATCAGCACAGTTTATCTGTAGATATTTTTAAACTGATTCTAAAATTATTGTAGAAATGCAATGCAAGATATCTGGAATAGGCAAAATAACTTTGAAAAGGAAAACAAAGTTAGATAACTTATTCCTAACTCCAAATATTAAAGTCACTGTATAATAATCAAAACAGTGGGGTGTTGCATAAATATAGACCAATAGATTAATAGAACCTAACAGAATCTAGAAATTGATTCGTATTTATGCACCCAGCTAAAAATTCACTGGAGAAAAAATAGTCTTTTCAACATATGGTGATAGGAAAGTTGGATATCCCTATGCAAAAATATGAACCCTGAACTGTATAAAAATTAGCATGTAATGAATTATAACTTTTTTGAAATTTAGCTTTAATGGTTATATAATCAATTTACAATGTGTTAGTTCCAGGTATACAGCAGAATGATTCAGTTTTATATATATATGCCTATGTGTGTAGGTATGTATATTCTTTTTCAGGCTATTTTTCATTATAGGCTATTATAAGAAATTTAATATAGTGTCCTATACTATACAGTGCATAATGTTTGTTTATCTATTTTACATGTAGTAGTGTTCATCTGTTAATCCCAAACTTCTAATTTATCCCTTCCCCTTTGATCACCATGAGTTTGTTTTTTATGTCTGTGAATCTATTGCTGTTTTGTAAATAAGTTCATTTGTATCATAGTTTTAGATTCCACATATAAGTGAATCATATAAATTTATCTTTATCTGACTCATTTCACTTAGTATGATCATCTCTAGGTTCATCCATATTGCTGCTGCTGCTTCTAAGTCACTTCAGTTGTGTCTGACTCTGTGCAACCCCATAGACGGCAGTCCACCAGGCTCCCCCATCCCTGGGATTCTCCAGGCAAGAACACTGGAATGAGTTGCCATTTCCTTCTCCAATGCATGAAAGTGAAAAGTGAAAGTGAAGCCGCTCAGTTGTGTCCGGCTTGCGGAGACCACAGGGACTGCAGCCTACCAGACTCCTCCATCCATGGGATTTTTCCAGGCAAGAATACTGGAGTGGGTTGCCATTGCCTTCTCCCCATATTGCTGTAAATGGCATTATTTCTTTTTTATGGCTGAGTAGTATTCCATTGGGACTTCCCTAGTGGCTCAGGTGGTAAAGAATTTGCTGCGATTAGGAGACATGGGTTTGATCCCAAGCTCGGGAAGATGCCCTGGAGAAGGAAATGGCAACCCACTCCAGTATTCTTGCCTGGGAAATTCCATGGACAGAGGAGCCGGGTGGGCTGCAGTCAGTCCATGAGGTCACAAGAACTGGACATGACTTAGGGACTAAACCACCACTACCACATTACATGTGTGTGTATACACACACACACATATATATATGTGTATAGTGGTGTGTGTATATATATATATATATAGTGATATATGTCGGTGTATTTGTATATATATATATATGCACACACACCCCACCTCATCTTTATTCATTTATCCCTTGATGGACATTTAGGTTGCTTTCATTTCTTGGCTACTATAAATAGTGCTGCAGTGAACATTGGGATGGATGAATATTTTCAAATTAGACTTTTGACTTATCTAGTTACATGCCCAAGAGTGGGGTTTCTGGATCATACAATAACTCTAATTTTAGTTTTTCTTAAGGAAACTCCATACTGTTTTTCATGGTAACTATACTTGATTTACAGTCCCACCAACAGTGTAAGAGGGTACCTTTTTCTAAACATCCTCGCCAGCATATATTATTTATAGACTTTCTGATGTTCATTCTGACTGATGTGTGGTGATACCTCATTTCCGTTTTGATTGGCATTTCTCTAATAGTTAACCATGTTAAGCATCTTTTAATGTGCCTTTTGACCATCTGTGTCTTCTTTGGAGAAATGTCTATTTAGGTCTTCTGCTCATTTTGTGATTGGGTTGTCCTTTTGATATTGAACTGTATGAGGAGTTTGTATATTTTGGAGATTAATCCCTTATCGGTCACATTATTTGCAAATATTTTCTTCTATTTTGTAGATTATCTTTGTTTTGTTTATGGTTTCCTTTGCTATGTAAAAGCTTTTAAGTATAATTAGGTCCCACTTGTTTACTTTTGCTTTTGTTTCCATTACTTTAGGAGATGGGTCCAAAAATAATAGTGCTGTAATTTATGTCAGAGAGTATCTTGCCTATGTTTTCTTCTAGGAGTTTTGTAGTATCTAATCTTACATTTAGGTCTTTAATCCATTTCGAGTTTATTTTTGTATCTGATATTAGAGAATATTCTTATTTCATCCTTTTACAAGTTACACTATACTTTAAATCAGAGGTGTGAGATGTCAATTTGTTCTTTCTCAAGATTGCTTTGCTATTTGTTGTCTTTTGTAGTTCCATATGAATCTGAAGAATTTTTTTTTAAGAATTTTTTTTTCTATTTTTGTTAAAGAAAGCTTTTGGGATTTTTATAGGAATTGCATTGAATCTGTAGTTTACTTTGGGTTATGGATATTTGAACAATATTAAGTCTTCCAATTCATAAATTCAGCCTGTCTTACTGTTTATCTACGTCTTTAATTTCTATCAGCAATGTTTTATAGTTCCCTTGTACAAATATTTGACTAGTGGTTGTTTATTCCTAAGTATTTTATTCTTTTTGTTGTTATTATAAATGAGATTATTTTCTTAGTTTAATTTTCAGATTGCTTATTGGTATTTGGTAAAAAGCACAACAAAATTTTAATGTCTATTTTGTGCCCTACAATTTTATTGGATACATTAATTTTAACAGCTTTTTGTGGACTCTTTAGGCTTTTCTACATATAACAGCATCTCATCTATAAACATAAGTTAAGTTTACTTCTTTCTTTATGATTAGAATGTTTTTATTTATTTTTCTTGCCTAATTGCTCTGGCTAGGATTTCCAATACTATATAAATAGAAGTGGTCAAAGTGGACATCCTTGCCTTGTTCCTGATTTAGAGGAAGAGACTTCAGTTTTTCACTAAGTATGATCTAGCTGTAGGCTTTTCACATACAGTTGAACCTTGAAACACACGGATTTAAACTGTATGATTCTATATATACCTGAATTTTTTTCAATAAATAGAGTACTATATGATCAATGTTGGTTGAATCCACAGATGCAGGACTGCAGATATGGAGAATTGACTATGGGACTTGAATATCTATGGATTTTGGTGTCTGCAGCAGTTCCTGTAACCAATTCCCCCCAGTTACCAAAGTATGACCTATGTGGATTTTTGATTGTCCAGGTAAGTAGCCCCCCAACCCCTGCATATTTCAAGGATCAACTGCACATGGTCTTCATTATATTGAGGTAACATCTTTCTATTTTTAGCTTGTTGAGTTTCTTTATAATGAAAGTTTATTGAATTTTGTCAAATGATTTTTCTGCATTTATTGAGATAATCATGTGATTTTCATTCTTCATTCTATTAATGTGCTTTTTTACACTGATTTGTTTTCATTTGTTGAAACATCTTTGCATTCCAGGGATACACCTGTTTGGCCATGGTATATAATCCTTTTAAAGTGCTGTTGAATTCAGTTTACTAGTATCAACACTTTATTGAGGGTTTTTGCATCTCTATTCATTAGGGATATCAACCTATAGTTTTCTTTTCTAATAGTGTCTTTTTCTGCTTTTGTTACCAAGATAATGAAGTCCTCATAAAATGAATTTGGAAATATTCCATGATCTTCAAATTTTTGGAAGAGGTTGGGAAGGATTGGTGTTAATTCTTCCACAAAATGTTTGGTAAAATTCACCAGTGAAGCCATTAGTCCTAGGCTTCTCTTTGTTGAAAGATTATTGGGTACTGTTTCACTCTCCCATTAGTTATAAGCCTGTTCAGGGGTTAAAGCGTCTGCCTCCGATGCGGGAGACCCAGTTTCGATCCCTGGGTCGGGAAGATCCCCCGGAGAAGGAAATGGTAACCCACTCCAGTACTCTTGCCTAGAGAATCCCACGGACAGAGAAGCCTGGTAGGCTACAGTCCACGGGGTCGCAAAGAATCGGGCACGACTGAGCAACTTCATTTTCATTTTCACTTTCACTTTCACTTTCAGATTTTGTACATCTTTATGATTCTTGTTGGTAGGTTGTATGTTTCTGGGAAATTATCTGTTTCTTCTATATTATATGATTTGTTCACATATATAGGTGCTGATAGTTGTTATTTAAGATCCTGTACTTATCTGTCACTTTAGTTGTATTGGGTCTTTTAAAATTTTTCATATTATCTGAATCTTCTCTCTTTTTCTTTTGGTCTAGCTAAGACTGTATACATTCTGTATATGTCTGTTTGGTTCATTTAGTCTAGTGTTATTTAACTATTCTGTTTTCTTAATGATCTGTCTGGATATTTTAACCATTATGGAAAGTGGAATATTTAAATCTGCTAACATTCTGTTGTCTAAGCCCTTTTAATTTTGTCAGTGCTTGCTTCACATGTATAGCTGTTCTGGTGTTAGATACTTCTGTAATTATAATTATTATATCTTCCTGGTGAATTGACCCTTTTATCATGATAAAATAACCTTTTTTTGTTTTTTATGACAGTTTTTAAATTAAAGTAAATTTGTATAATATAATTTTGTCCACCCCTGTTCTCTTTGTGTTACTATTTGCATGGAATATTTTTCCATCCTTTCACTTTTACACGAAAAGTGTAAAAGATTTATCCTTAAATCCAAAATGAGTCCTTGTAGATATCATATGAGTGGATGTTGTTGTTGTCTAATCCAGTCTGTCACTTTACCTCTTTAGAAGAAGGGATTCAATCTGTTTACATTTAAAGTTACTATTGATAGAGAAAGACTTACTATTACCATTTTGTCAATTGTTTTCTGTCTGTCATGTAGTTCTTTTGTTATTATTTTCTTCACTTTCTTTCTTTGTGTTTCATTGATTTTTTTTTTTAGTGATATGTTTTGATACTTTTCTTATTCTCTTTTGTGTATTTTCTATAGGTATTTTCTGATTGTCATGGGCTTTCATGCTTACATAAAACATAACAATCTCTTTTAATCTTTTTTAACTTCTTGAATTCAGTTGTATATGAAAACACTTTTGTTTTTCTCCCACCGCCATATTTTATGTTGTTGGTGTCACAAATTACACAATATTATATATCCATTAACATATTTTTGTAGCTATGTTTGTTTTTACACTTTTAGTTTTTAACTTTTGTGTCAGAATTAAAAGTCATTTATGCATCACCATTATAGAATTATATATTTGTCTATATATTTATCTTTGCCAGTGAGCTTTATATTTTCCTGTGCTTTTGTGCTGCTATCTACTATCTTTCAACTTGAAGGACTCATGTTAGCACTTATAAGCAGATCATAGTAGTGATGATCTCCCTTGAGCTTTTACTTATCTGAAAAAGTCTGTATCTCTCCTTCACTTTTTAAAGACAAATTTTTTACAGCTGTTTAAGTTTCACAGAAAAGTTGAGGGGAAGGTGCAGAAATATCTCATATATACTGCCCCTACAAATGCACAGCCTACACCATTATCAACATCTTCCACCAGAGGGGTACATTTGTTACCATTGATGAATCCGCATTGATATACAATCATCCAAAATCTGTAGTTTACATTTGCACTTGATGTGGTACATTCCATGTGTTTTGACAAATGTATAATGACATGTATCCATCATTATAGTATCACAGAGAGTAGCTACTGCTGTAAAACTCCTCTGTGTTCTGTCTGTTTGTCCTTCCCTTACACATTATTCCTGGCAACCACTGATCTTTTTATTTTTTCTGAAGCAGCAGCAAGTTGTCTAGTTATTATTATTATTATTATTCTGCTCCTAGTAACCCCCAGTCCACTGTATGCTGGGACCCTCTGGGACAGCTAAGAAAGAACATAGTCTCTCAAGCAGCCCCCCTCACCTCCATAGAGTCAGGACATTTGGGTAAGAGTCCAGTCTTCACTTTCTCTCCCTAGGAATAAGCTAGAAACTTGGAATTTCCTCATGATCATGGAGCACTGTGCCAGAGGAAGGGACTATGGTGAAAGTGTACCAGAAATTTTCCTATTAGCTTCTATATAGTTAGTTTTACATTTGTCTGGGGATAAAGGAAACTCTTAACTGACCTAAATATTTCTCACATATGAAATTGTTCAATATGTTGTTGAATTAGTATCCTCATGGTAGAAGGTATGTCTGGGACTTTCTATTCCATCAAATTGTTGATCTCACTACCTTCTTTCACATTCTTATTACTCTTTTAATTTATTCTTGTGGTGATACATATTATCATTCAAAGCAAATGTGTTGCTGTTAAGATGCCTTTTTTTCCCTTTTCTTTCTCCCAAGTTGTCAGTTCTGGATTATGTGTATTGTAACCAATTATGGTGTGTATAATAGACCCTTGAACTTGTACATAAAAACATTGAGTAATAAAAATATAATAGTACATTGATAGCATGGTCAAAATTAGAAGAAGAGAATTCACTACCAGGAAAATTACCAAAATATTTCAAAATATAGATTAGAAATTAACAGAGAAATGAATAATGGGCCTGCAGTGCTCAGAGAAAATATGAAGAGCAAAATTAAATCATTACAAAGATGAGAAACAAGTTTAAATTCACAAACATAGACTAAAACATGACTTAAAGGAGCTAGTAGAGGAGCTTCCTATCAGAAGATGGAGTAGAGCAGTTTTTCCTTATTCCTATTTCTAAGTACAACTCAAAGCCTTGGGTATTATATATAAAACAAAATAAAGAGAGTATGAAAAGTAAGTAGAATCCTCCCTCCCTGTGCAAATCCACACACAGGTGATATTAGAGAACATTGAGTATACAGCTGGAACTTTTGTCATCTTCACTTGGAAAAATAAAGTCCTGATCCTCCTTGCTTGTGTTGGTGGAGATGAGTGGAGATGACATGAGATGTCTGTGCACCCATTTCCACCCCTTTATAACAAGGAACACTCCTTTCTGTGTCAATGGAGGCTAAGTGGGGAACTTGAACTTCCAACAGTCAATAACAAGGCAGCACCTCCCTTCGTTTGGCATAGCATTATCATGGACAGCCAGATAAAGTATGTTTGAGTAAGATTTAGAGTATTATAGCAGAATATTAAAATTTCTGTTTCAGTAAAAGTCACTCATCATAGTGAAGTTCTAAACTGAATAATAATAATAATAAAAAGCCAATAGATGCAATTCTTGCATTTGAGCCATGAGGGAAGAGACTCAAATTCTGTAATAAAGATTTAAAGCATCTATGATAAGAATGCTTTAGTAAGCAATTAGAAATGCACTTGAAAAAATGAAAAAATAGATAATCTCAGCAAAGAAATTGAAAATATGCATATATAAAGAGGAACCAAAAAGAAATTTTGAACTGAAAAATATAATAATAATTAAAAAAAATAGAAACTGGATAGGATCAACAGCAAGATGAATCCACAATGGAGGGCATTTAAGAAAGAAACAGCAAACTTGAAAATAAGTGATAGAATTTATGCATCCTAAATAACACAGAGAAAACACTGAAAAATAAAAATAACCTCAGAAAGCTGTGACACTATAAGAAAAGATTGAACATTTGTGTCATTAGAGTCCTAGATGCAGAAAAGAAAGAGAGCAGGACTGAAAAGACTTGAAGAATCGCAACCGAAGCTTCTCATCTTTAGCAAATGACACAAATCTATGAATTCAAGAGGCCAAGTAAACACCCCAAATCACAAACCCAAATAATTCCACACAAAGAAATATCAAACTTATGACAACTAGAAAGCAAGGAATAAAGTCTTAAAAGATATAATTCCTTTTTCACAACTTATCCACTGATTATACAAAAAAAATCTGAATTATAGTTAGGTTCCATCACAATAATTTGGAGGTCAGAAATTTTTCATGTGCAGAAAGAAAAGAAATGTCAATATAAAATTTTATGTCCAGTAAAAATATCTTTCAGAAATGAGGGTGAAAATTAATGTATCTTTAGACAAAGAAAAAGCAAGAGAATTTTCCATCAAGATCTACCCTAAAAGAATTTTTCTAAACAGAAATGATAAAAGATGCTATCTTTAAATATTAGGAAGAAAGTACATAATAAGCAAAATATGGGTAAATAAAATCAACTTTCTTTTTCATATTGTGTTTTCTACATTATGTTTGATAGCTGAAACAAAAATAAATATTGTCATTGTGGTATGTAGAGGAAATATTTACAACAATCATATTAAAAATGCAGGAGGGTATAGGGAGATTAGTTTTCCATATTTCAGCTGAGCTGGTAAAATGATGACACTAGTAGTCTGTATAAGTTATATATATATATTATGAAATGCATCAAGCAACCACCAGAAAAAGATATGAAAGAGACATACTCAAAAATACTATAAATATATCAAAAATTGGAATCTAAAATTTTTTAACCTACAAGAAGTTAGGGGAAACATCAGAAAACAAAAAACAGGGATACAAGTGGAAAACAAAAATTAGAATGCACACTTGAACCTTAGACATCAATAATTACATCAAATGAAATGGCATAAGTATACCAATTAAAAGACAGAGATTCGTAGAGTATTAAGACATGACCCATGTATGTGTTATCTTCAAAATCCTCAGTATAACAATATGTTGTCCAGTTGCTCAGTCATGTCATGTCCAACTCTGCAACCCCATGGACTGCAGCACACCAGGCTTCCCTGTCCTTCACCATTTCCTGGAGATTGCTCAAGCTCATGTCCTTTGAGTCGGTGATACCATCCAACTATCTCATCCTCTGTTGTCCCCTTCTCCTGTCTTCAGTCTTTCCCAGCATCAGGGTCTTTTCTAATGAGTCAGCCCTTCGCATCAGGTGGCCAAATATTGGAGCTTCAGCTTCAGCATCAGCCCTTTCAATGATTATTCAGGATTGATTTCCTTTAGGATTGACTAGGGAACATTTTATATTATGCGAACATTAAACAAAGGAACGGAGAAGGCAATAGCACCCCACTCCAGTACTCTTGCCTGGAGAATCCCATGGACAGGGGAGCCTGGTGGGCTGTGGTCCATGGGGTCGCTAAGAGTCGGACACGACTGAATGACTTCACTTTGACTTTTCACTTTCATGCACTGGAGAAGGAAATGGCAACCCACTCTAGTGTTCTTGCCTGGAGAATCCCAGGGATGGGGGAGCCTAATGGGCTGCCATCTATGGGGTCGCACAGAGTCGGACACGACTAAAGCAACTTAGCAGCAGCAGCAAACAAAGGAAGGCAGGTGTTATTATATTAATATTGAATGAAAGAGTCATTAGAACAAAGGATATTACCAGAGACAGATGAATATATTATGTGATAAATCAGTCAATCCACCATGAATATATAGAAATCCTGAGTGTGTATGTACCAAATAACAGAGCTATAAGATATGTGAAATAGAACTGGAATGAGCAACAGTAAAATGTACAATTATGTATGAGAATATCAAAACACTTCTCTCAGCCAATTGAAAAAAATGGACAGATTACTTAAATAGATATTTCTCCAAAGAATACATACATATGGCCAAGAGGCACATGAAAGTATGTTCAACATCACTAATTATTAGAGAAATGCAAGTTAAAACTATAAGATATTTCCTCATAATAGTCAGAATGGCCTTCATCAAAAAATCCACAAACAATAAATGCTAGAGAGGGTGTGTAGAAAAGGGAACCCTCCTACACTGTTGGTAATGCCACTGTGGAAAACAGTATGGAGGTTCCTTAAAAAACTAAAAATAGCTACCATATGATCCTGCAATTCTACTCCTGGGTTATATGCAGAGAAAAACATGGTCCAAAAGGATACATGCACCCCAGTGCTCACTGCAGCACTATTTACAATAAACAAGACATGGAAACAATGTAAGTTGTCTATCACCAGAGAAATAGATAAAGAAGATGTGGTACATACATACAACAGATTATTCATCCATTAACAAAAATGAGACAATGCCATTTGCAGCAACACGGATGGACCTAGAGATTGTCATAATGAGTGAAATGAATCAGAGAAAGACAAATATCATATGATATAACTTATATGCTTAATCTAAAAAGAAAGGATACAAATAAACTTATTTACAAAACAGAAACAGACTCACAGACTTAGAGAATGAACTTATGGTTACCAGGGGGAAGTATGGGGAGAAAGGATAGTTCAGTTCAGTTCAGTCACTCAATCATGTCCAACAATTTGTGACCCCATGAGTCACAGCACACCAGGCTTCCCTGTTCATCACCAACTCCCGGAGTCAGTGATGCCATCCAGCCATCTCATCCTCTGTCGTCCCCTTCTCCTCCTACCCCTAATCCCTCCCAGCATCAGAATCTTTTCCAATGAGTCAACTCTTTGCATGAGGTGGCCAAAGTACTGGAGTTTCAGCTTTAGCATCATTCCTTCCAAAGAAATCCCAGGGCTGATCTCCTTCAGAATGGACTTGTTGGATTTCCTTGCAGTCCAAGGGACTCTTTGGAGAAGGCAATGGCACCCCACTCCAGTACTCTTGCCTGGAAAAACCCATGGACAGACGAGCCTGGTAGGCTCCAGTCCATAGGGTTGCAAAGAGTCGGACACGACTGAGCGACTTCACTTTGACTTTTCACTTTCATGCATTGGAGAAGGAAATGGCAACCTACTCCAGTATTCTTGCCTAGAGAATCCCAGGGATAGGGGAGCCTGGTGGGCTGCCATCTATGGGGTCGCACAGAGTCAGACATGACTGAAGTGACTTAGCAGCCAATGGACTCGCAAGAGTCTTCTCCAACACCACAGTTCAAAGGCATCAATTCTTCGGCGCTCAGCCTTCTTCACAGTCTAACTCTCACATCCATACATGACTACTGGAAAAACCATAACCTTGACTAGACGGACCTCAGTCAACAAAGTAATATCTCTGCTTTTGAATATGCTATCTAGGTTGGTCATAACTTTTCTTCCAAGGAGTAAGCATCTTTTAATTTCATGGCTGCAGTCACCATCTGCAGTGATTTTGGAGCCCCCCAAAATAAAGTCTGACACTGTTTTCACTGTTTCCCCGTCTATTTCCCATGAAGTAATGGGACCAGATGCCATGATCTTCGTTTTCTGAATGTTGAGCTTTAAGCCAACTTTTTCACTCTCCTCTTTCACTTTCATCAAGAGGCTTTTTAGCTCCTCTTCACTTTCTGCCATAAGGGTGGTGTCATCTGCATATCTGAGGTTATTGATATTTCTCCCGGCAATCCTGATTCCAGCTTGTGTTTCTTCCAGTCCAGCGTTTCTCATGATGTACTCTGCATATAAGTTAAATAAGCAGGGTGACAATATACAGCCTTGACATACTCCTTTTCCTATTTGGAACCAGTCTGTTGTTCCATGTCCAGTTCTAACTGTTGCTTTCAGCAATACATGAACCGTGAACTTCCTGATGTTCAAGCTGGTTTTAGAAAGGGCCCAGGAACCAGAGATCAAATTGCCAACATCTGCTGGACCACGGAAAAAGCAAGAGAGTTCCAGAAAAACATCTATTTCTACTTTATTGACTATGCCAAAGCCTTTGACTATGTGGATCACAATAAACTCTGGAAGATTCTGAGAGAGATGGGAATACCAGACCACCTGATCTGCCTCTTGAGAAATCTGTATGCAGGTCAGGAAGCAACAGTTAAAACTGGACATGTGTACCTGATATATGTAAAATAGATAAGCAGCAAGGACTTACTATATAGGACAGGGAACTCTGCTTAATGTTATGTAACAATCTAAATGGGAAAAAGGTATAACTGAATCACTTTTCTGTACACTTGAAACTATCACAAAATTGTTAATAAACTATACTCAAATATTAAAAAAAAAGATAAACAAGATCTACATATACCAAAGGGAATTACATTCACTATCAAGTAATAAACTATAATAGAAAAGAAAAAAAAATCCACTTACAACAATTAGCAGAACAAGTATACATAATAGTAGCAAGGATATGGAGGAATTCCAAAAGATCTTTACCAACAGAATCAAATTGACATTTATAGAACATGCCACCCCAAAAAAGCATGATATGCGTTCCTTTCAAGTGTTCAATGCACATACACCAAAACAGACAATACCCAGGGCCAGAAATCAAGCCTCAACAATTTTTTAAAAATTTAAACTCTATTGCATATGTTATCACATGGATGTACAATTAAATCAATTGGATTGAAATAATCAAACTAAAAAACAACAATAAAAAGAAAGCAGAAAATCTCCAAACACTTAAAAACACACTTGTAGGTAGATCCAAGAAGAGTCTCAAAGGAAATTTTGAAAAATACACTTAACTGAATGAAAATGGAAGTATAAAAATTTTGTGAGGCACAGCTAAAATCATGCTAAGAAGGGAATTTATAGCCTCAAAAACATACATTGGAGAAGAGGAAAAATCTCAAATCAATGATCTAAGCTTTCATCTAAAGAACTTAAAAGTTAAAAAGAAAGGTAAGCAAAAATAATGCCACGTGAAGCAGAGAAATAAGAAAGACAAGAGCAGTAATCCATGAAATTGAAAACAGAAGCAGAGAAAATCAATGAAACAAATAGTTGATTCTTTGAGGAAGTTAATAAAATTCACACTCCTCTAGCAAGACTAACCAACAGAAAAAGAGAGGACACAAATTACTAATGAAACAGAGCTATCACTACAGACTGTGCAGACATCACAGATAGTAAGGGAATATCACAAACAAATCTATGCACATAAATTTGACAATTTAGATAAAATGTACCAATCCCTCAGAAAATTCAAGTTACCAAAACACACATAATAGTAAATAGATCATCTGACTAGTCCTTTAACTATTGAATACTGAACTGGTAATGTAAAAATTTTCCAGTTCTGTGAAAAATATCGCTGGTAGCTTGATAGGGATTGCATTGAATTTGTAGATTGCTTTTGGTAGTATACTCATTTTCACTATATTGATTCTTCCAATCCATGAACATGGTATATTTCACAGAACTAGAACAAATAATTTCAAGATTTGCATGGAAATACAAGAAACCTCGAATAGCCAAAGCAATCTTGAGAAAGAAGAATGGAACTGGAGGAATCAACTTGCCTGACTTCAGGCTCTACTACAAAGCCACAGTCATCAAGACAGTATGGTACTGGCACAAAGACAGAAATATAGATCAATGGAACAAAATAGAAAGCCCAGAGATAAATCCACACACCTATGGACACCTTATGTTTAACAAAGGAGGCAAGAATATACAATGGAGTAAAGACAATCTCTTTAACAAGTGGTGCTGGGAAAACTGGTCAACCACTTGTAAAAGAAACTAGATCACTTTCTAACACCACACACAAAAATAAACTCAAAATGGATTAAAGATCTAAATGTAAGACCAGAAACTATAAAACTTCTAGAGGAGAACATAGGCAAAACACTCTCCAACATAAATCACAGCAGGATCCTCTATGATCCACCCCCGAGAATTCTGGAAATAAAAGCAAAAATAAACAAATGGGATCTAATTAAAATTAAAAGCTTCTGCACAACAAAGGAAACTATAAACAAGGTGAAAAGACAGCCATCAGAATGGAAGAAAATAATAGCAAATGAAGCAACTGACAAACAACTAATCTCAAAAATATACACGCAGCTTATGCAGCTCAATTCCAGAAAAATAAATGACCCAATCAAAAAATGGGCCAAAGAACTAAACAGACATTTCTCCAAAGAAGACATACAGATGGCTAACAAACACATGAAAAGATGCTCAACATCACTCATTATCAGAGAAATGCAAATCAAGACCACAATAAGGTACCACTTCACACCAGTCAGAATGTCTGTAATCCAAAAGTCTACAAGCAATAAATGCTGGAGAGGGTGTGGAGAAAAGGGAACCCTCTTACACTGTTGGTGGGAATGCAAACTAGTACAGCCACTAAGGAGAACAGTGTGGAGATTCCTTAAAAAATTGCAAATAGAACTGCCTTATGCCCCAGCAATCCCACTGCTGGGCATACACACTGAGGAAACCAGAATTGAAAGAGACACGTGTACCCCAATGTTCATCGCAGCACTGTTTATAATAGCCAGGACATGGAAACAGCCTAGATGTCCATCAGCAGATGAATGGATAAGAAAGCTGTGGTACATATACACAATGGAGTATTATTCAGCCATTAAAAAGAATACATTTGAATCAGTTCTAATGAGGTGGATGAAACTGGAGCCTATTATACAGAGTGAAGTAAGCCAGAAAGAAAAACACCAATATAGTATACTAACACATATATATGGAATTCAGAAAGATGGCAATGATGACCCTGTATGCAAGACAGCAAAAGAGACACAGATGTGTAGAGCAGAATTTTGGACCCTGAGGGAGAGGGAGAGGGTGGGATGATTTGGGAGAATGACATTGAAACATGTATACTATCATGTAAGAAACGAATCGCCAGTCTATGTCTGATGCAGGATACAGGATGCTTGGGGCTGGTGCATGGGGATGACCCAGAAAGATGTTATGGGGTGGAAGGTGGGAGGGGGGTTCATGTTTGGGAATGCATGTACACCCGTGGTGGATTCACGTCAATGTATGGCAAAACCAATACAGTATTGTAAAGTAAAATGAAGTAAAAATAAAAATTAAAAAAAAAATAATAAAAATAAAATAAAAATTTTCCAAAATAGAAATCCCCAGGCCCAAGTAGTTTTACTGGAGAATTCCACCAAACTTTAAAGAATTAGCACCATTTCTCCACAATTTACTTGCTCTGACCTCAGTGTTTGTGTCCCCCCATACTTCACATGCTGCTATCATAATGCCCAGCATGATGGTGTTAGGAGGCAGGTATTCGATGGACATAAGTTTGAGTGAACTCCAGGAGTTGGTGATGGACAGAGAGGCCTGGTATACTGCAAATCATGGGGTCGCAAAGAGTCTGACACGACTGAGTGACTGAACTGGACTGAACTGAACTGAACTGAACTGAACTGAACTTTGAAATGAGATTAAGTCATGAGAGCAGAACCCTCACAATGAGATTAATACTCTTACAAAAGAGATCCCATGGAGCTCCCCAGGCCCTTCCACCCTGTGAGGATGCAAGAAGTCTGCAGTGAGAAGTGAGTGCTCGCCCAACTGTGTTAGCACTCTGATCTTAGACTTCCAGCCTTCAGAACTGTGAGAAATAAAGTTCTGTTTTTTATCAGCCAGCCAATCTGTGATAGCAGCCCAAACAGACTGAGAACCCTATGGAAAATAGAAGATAAAGATACAAGTTCCAATTTGTGTCATGAAGCTGCTGTTGCTGCTACTGCTGCTGCTAAGTTGCTTCAGTCGTTTCCGACCCTGTGCGACCCCATAGATGGCAGCCCACCAGACTCCTCCATCCCTGGGATTCTCCAGGCAAGAATACTGAATTGGGTTGCCATTTCCTTCCCCAATGCATGCTGCATGCAAAGTTGCTTCAGTCGTGTCTGACTCTGTGAGACCCCATGGACAGCAGCCCACCAGGCTCCTATGTCCACAGGATTCTCCAGGCATGAATACAGGAGTGGGTTGCCATTTCCTTCTCCAAATGAAGCTAGTATTACCCTAATACCAAGAAAACAACAAAAGACAGTTACACACCACTATTCCTATTGACTATAGATTTTTTTAAAAAATCTTTAACAAAATATTAGAAAATGAAACTCGGAAACATACAAAAGATTTATGCACCTCAACCAAGTGGGTTTATTCTAAGAATACAAGGCTGGTTCAATACCATTCAAAGTCACCTGCTATATTAAAAGAATAAAGAATAAATATCACATGATCATATCAATTGATGCAGGAAAAGCATTTGACAAAATTCAACATCCATTCAGTTATAAATGTGAAAAAATAGTTCTAGAGAAGAACTTACTCAATGTCATAAAGCACATCTACAAAAGTCCTATAGCTAACTTTATATTGATACTTAATAGTGAAAGACTGAATTCTTTCCCCGCAAAATGAGGAACTAAGAAATGAACCTAATGTGTCTCAAGTAGGAGATTTGGGAGCTACTCAGACATCAACTCTGAGGGGACAGTATTTTGTTGAGATCGTTTTAGTTTTGAGTATAAAGCTTGACTTTGCAAAAGGAGAACTTCAAAATCTAGGTTATTAAAGATGCAGTAAAGTACTCTTTTATTTTACAATGGCTAAAGGGCAGAAGAGGGTGTTTGCTATGACCAGTGCGTTTTCTTGGCAAAACTCTATTAGTCTTTGTCCTGCTTCATTCCACATTCCAAGGCCAAATTTGCCTGTTACTCCAGGTGTTTCTTGACTTCCTACTTTGAGTTTTGCCAAGAAAACTCACTGGTCATAGCAAACACCCTCTTCCAACAACACAAGAGAAGACTCTACACATGGACATCACTAGATGGTCAACACCGAAATCAGATTGATTATATTCTTTGCAGCCAAAGATGGAGAAGCTGTATACAGTCAACAAAAACAAGACCAGGAGCTGACTGTGGCTCAGATCATGAACTCCTTATTACCAAATTCAGACTTAAATTGAAGAAAGTAGGGAAAACCACTAGACCATTCAGGTATGACCTAAATAAAATCCCTTATGATTATACAGTGGAAGTGAGAAATAGATTTAAGGGCCTAGATCTGATAGATAGAGTGCCTGATGAAGTATGGAATGAGGTTCATGACATTGTACAGGAGTCAGGGATCAAGACCATCCCCATGGAAAAGAAATGCAAAAAAGCAAAATGGCTGTCTGGGGAGGCCTTACAAATAGCTGTGAAAAGAAGAGAAGTGAAAAGCAAAGGAGAAAAGTAAAGATATAAGCATCTGAATGCAGAGTTCCAAAGAATAGCAAGAAGAGGTAAGAAAGCCTTCCACAGCGATCAATGCAAAGAAATAGAGGAAAACAACAGAATGGGAAAGACTAGAGATCTCTTCAAGAAAATTAGAGATACCAACAGAATATTTCATGCAAAGATGGGCTCGATAAAGGACAGAAATGGTCTGGACCTAACAGAAGCAGAAGATATTAAGAAGAGGTGGCAAGAATACACAGAAGAAGTATACAAAAAAGATCTTCACGACCCAGATAATCATGATCATGTGATCACTAATCTAGAGCCAGACATCTTGGAATGTGAAGTCAAGTGGGCCTTAGAAAGCGTCACTATGAACAAAGCTAGTGGAGGTGATGACATTCCAGTTCTCTGTTTCAAATCCTGAAAGATGATGCTATGAAAGTGCTGCACTCAATATGCCAGCAAATTTGGAAAACTCAGCAGTGGCCACAGGACTGGAAAAGGTCAGTTTTCATTCCAATCCCAAAGAAAGGCAATGCCAAAGAATGCTCAAACTACCACACAATTGCACTCATCTCACATGCTAGTAAAGTAATACTCAAAATTCTCCAAGCCAGGCTTCAGCAATACGTGAACTGTGAACTCCCTGATGTTCAAGCTGGTTTTAGAAAAGGCAGAGGAACCAGAGATCAAATTGCCAACATCCGCTGGATCGTGGAAAAAGCAAGAGAGATCCAGAAAACCATCTATTTCTGCTTTATTGGCTATGCAAAAGCCTTTGACTGTGTGGATCACAATAAACTGTGGGGAATTCTGAAAGAGATGGGAATACCAGACCACCTGACCTGCCTCCTGAGAAATCTGTATGCAGATCAGGAAGCAATGGTTAGAACTGGACATGGAACAACAGACTGGTTCCAAATAGGAAAAGGAGTACGTCAAGGCTGTATATTGTCACCCTGCTTATTTAACTTATATGCAGAGTACATCATGAGAAACGCTGGACTGGAAGAAACACAAGCTGGAATCAAGATTGCCGGGAGAAATATCAATAACCTCAGATATGCAGATGATACCACCCTTATGGCAGAAAGTGAAGAGGAACTAAGAAGCCTCTTGATGAAACTGAAAGAGGAGAGTGAAAAAGTTGGCTTAAAGCTCGACATGCAGAAAACGAAGATCGTGGCATCCAGTCCCATCACTTCATGGGAAATAGATGGGGAAACAGTGAAAACAGTGTCAGACTTTATTTTTTTGGGCTCCAAAATCAGTGCAGATAGTGATTGCAGCCATGAAATTAAAAGATGCTTACTCCTTGGAAGAAAAGTTATGACCAGCCTAGATAGAATATTCAAAAGCAGAGACACTACTTTGCCGACTAAGGTCAGTCTCGTCAAGGCTATGGTTTTTCCAGTAGTCATGTATGGATGTGAGAGTTGGACTGTGAAGAAGGCTGAGCACCGAAGAATTGATGCTTTTGAACTGTGGTGTTGGAGAAGACTCTTGAGAGTCCCTTGGACTGCAAGGAGATCCAACGAGTCCATTCTGAAGGAGATCAACCCTGGGATTTCTTTGGAAGGAATGATGCTAACGCTGAAACTCCAGTATTTTGGCCACCTCATGAGAAGAGTTGACTCATTGGAAAAGACTCTGATGCTGGGAGGGATTGGGGGCAGGAGGAGAAAGGGATGACCGAGGATGAGATGGCTGGATGGCATCACGGACTCGATGGACATGAGTCTGAGTGAACTCCGGGAGTTGGTGATGAACAGGGAAGCCTAGCGTGCTGCAGTTCATGGGGTTGGAAAGAGTCGGACACGACTGAGCGATTGAACTGAACTGAACTGAAAGGGTAGATAGGCTTTGGGGGCTAATCTACAAGTCACATGGCATTTGTAATCAAGATGGCATGTTGGCAGAAATGTGATCTGCAGTCTTATTTAGTCTGGCTAGCAATGTTGTTGTTAATGTTAATGAGAATTAGAGTGCCTTCCATGGAGATCTGTACTCTCCTATTCATCACTGTCCCCATACCCTCTATTGTCTGATATTTGGCCCTGCCTCAGTCACTTATGTAACCTGCCTGTTTTCCTGTAGATACTAAAATTTGTGACTCTTGGCTTATAATGTTGTTGCAACAAAAACAAATCAATTCCAAGTTTAAATAAATGAACTTACAAACAAACTTTTACAACAATAAGACAATTAGACAGGGTTTTTTTAAGACTTGCCAATAAAACACACAGGAAACTGGATATTAAGGTCCAAGGGAGAGAGTTTCAAGATTTAGTACAAGTGAGGTAGGGTTTCTCTTTCCCAAAGTACTTAAAAGCCACAATAGGTTTAACAAGGTTTCTTAAAGGAGCTGAACAAGTGTTTTGAATAAGAAAGAATATTAGGTTGTAAAAAAGAAAATTTTTGCCTGTCAAACTTGATCAGTTATCCCCATTCTGCAACACCATATGCCACGTCAGTTCAGTTCAGTTGTTCAGTCATGTCCAACTCTTTATGGCCCTAGGGACTGCAGCATGGCAGGCTTCCCTGTCCATCACCAACTCCCAGAGCTTGCTCAAACTCATGTCCATTGAGTTGGTGATGTTATCCAACCATCTCATCCTCTGTCGGCCCCTTCTCTTCCTGCCTTCAATCTTTCCCACATCAGTGACCAGAAAACTCGCCTTCATTAGGCTCAGTATTTTTCAGGCTGATCATTCCTTGGCAGATTCTTATTCTTCAAACTTATTTTTTTTTTTAATAATCCATACTAACAACATTCCTTCTGTGGTTACATCAATTGCTCTGTAGTCTGGTTGATGCTCACTGCATAATGTTACACATTGTTTACAGTGATTAAAATGAAGGAAACTCTGATCCATCAATTCTATTTGGGAGAGCATCACATAGTCTAATAGATGCTTGGGAAGCAAAATGGCCATATTGGCGGCATGTTTACAAGTCATCTCTGAATACATTTTATTTACATTTGGTATATATCTTCAGTTTTATCCCATGAATTTAATTTCATTTCAGATAATATATTTGATATTACTTTGTCCACAATACTTGTTTCATCAGGGCAAAGTGGGATTGTGGGAAAAGAAAGACTTTGCCATTATATAGATACTCATAACAACTATTTCCTGCTTTGTGATCTTGAGCAAGTCATGTAGCATTATTGGTCTTACTTTTCTCAAATATAAAAAGGGGTAAATGAAAGCTATCTTCAGTGGGCTATCATAAAAATTAAACAGATAAGGTACCTAAAAGGGAGTAACATATAAAGGTGTGCAATGTAGATTTTCTGCCTTCAGAGTGAGTCATTTTCTGACTTCATCCCCAAATTAGGGGATGGGAAGGATGCTAGTAATAGACTTAATAGTGTTTCCTCAGCACTAATTAAGGAACAAATGTTTAAATATAAACCTCTCACACAGGTAATTATTTTCTATAATATTTATGGTATAATTGAGTACTATGTGGTATACCATAAATTATGGCTTAAAAATGGATTTGTCTGCGTTCCAAATTACCATTTATATTTCTATGGGAAAATGCATTCCAGATTTTAAATAATCAACTCAGAAAAAGAAATTGTATCACAGCCTAGTCATAAATCAAGATTGCTAGGAGTGCTTAACTTTCACCTTCTTATGTCCTATCTAAGATTTTAAATTTCTTCTGAATAGGGTCCTATCAGTGACTAATAAGGTACTCTGTTCACAGGAGGTACCTGGTAAATCTTTTTTGCTTTACTTTGATTTTTACAATTAGAAAGGAAAGGAAATCAACTGTGGCAGGCAGTTGAGTACAAAAATGGCTGCAATTTGTCTCCTCCCTCTATCTCCACCACTTGTAACATGAACTGCAGCTCCTCCTCCAAGAATTGGAGTCTCTATCCTTTCCCATGGGATCTGGGTTGGCCTTATGATTTGCTTTGACTGATAGAAAGAGGCCAAAGTGACCATATGCCACTTGTGAGTCTTGACTTTAAGAGGCCTTTCCTGTGTCCATACTTCCTTGGAACTCTGCCATCATCATTTAAGTAAACTAGAACTCACCAGCTGGAAAGTGAGAAACCATGTAAGGAAAATCCAGTTATTCCAGCTGAGGTCATTCATCCCAGACCAGTTTACAGCCAACCAGCTTCAAAGTATATGAAAGAACCCAGCCTAGAGCTGCCTTTCCTAACCTCCAGTTGACCCTAGATCCATGGGTAAGCCCAGCCAACATCAGAATAACTGCTCGGCCGACCCTTAGACTCATGAGCAGTCATACATGCTTGTTGTTTGAAACCAGGGAGATTGGGGTTTGCTTCTGGCACAGCAAGAAATAACTGGTATATCAACTAGATTAGGTTCTAAGCAACGCATAGGGACTAACTCAGGAACACTGTGTTATGTTTTCAATGGTGATCACAAGAAAAGAAACTTAGCATTTCAAAGAGAAAAATTTTTAGATCACTAGATTACTCAATTTTAGAAAAGCAAACTATAATACAACTGTAGGCATTAGTTTGAGGGACTAAAAGGAATATCATTAATAAATAATTCAAATACCTAGCAAAGTTTGGTACCTATAAAAATAGCAATTACTGATTAGAAGTCCAGGAAAGATGTGTGCTATATATTTAAATCTCAAACAAAATGCTTCCTGCTTTACTGGCAATAAATATCTAAGAGGCTATTCTAGGGGAAAGCATCTTTTAAAAAGTAAGAAAGAAAAAAAAAAAAAAGTAAGAAAGACTGCCCAAGAGAAGCAATAAGGGAGCCCAGGATATATGGGCAGTCAGACACAAACTAAAAAGTACATAGGGCCCCCCAAATTAAGAGTTTTCTGCAGGCAACAGCAAAGTCCATAATATGCAGTTCTTTGAATAAATTAGAGGGAGGAAGTCAGCCAGAAACAGTGAGATGGATACAGTGCAAAAAGTCTATCAAAAAAATGGGAGAGAAGATAACAGAGGCTCAATTAATTCTTGGCTGTAATCATTCCTGAGGAAGATCTTAGGGAGTTTCCCACTCTGAAATTGTCTTTTGACAGAACCAGGTCAGAGGTAAGAGAACAAATATTGCTAAACGCAAAGGTGTGCTGAAATGAATTGGCAAACTGAAGGCAGATCATTTGTACATTGCCAACCTGGTATTTTGAAGAAACCGAAGAAATAAGAGCTCTTCCCAAACAAAATGTGCAAAAGACTCTCCTGTAATAGAGCACTCATCTCAAAGGGCATTTGATTTTACATCTGAACGTTGGCAGAAACTATATAAAAGTGTAGGATCATGTGATATTTATATAACATATGATTGAGTTACTGATTGAGATTTTTGTTCAAGCTGCTATCATAGATTGGTATATAGAAGGTGTTGTTTCTTTCTCCCATATTTTACAAGAGAGTAGCCAAGTTTCATGCTTTGAATTCTGAGTTTTCCATTCCAAGTAGTCGTTAACAGTTTCTGCAAGTCAGAAAGGAATATAAGCTTAACTCAAACCATGACAACTATACAAAATTCTCTTTGGGGAGAGTCTAAGATCACTGGGTGTGGGTTAAACTGAATGGTCCTTAGGAAAAAGGAAATGAAAGCTGAAGGTAAGAGAAAGAAAAAAAAAAAAAATATATATATATATATATGGTCTTCTGAAGGTTGGTAAAGATTCTCCAAGACTCCAGAGAAACAAGAGGGCTTAGGTGGTTTTCACAAATGGTGGCCAGGACCTGGAGTGGGAAGAGAGGGGGGATGATTACGGGGTACATATGTAGGTTAGCTGTTGAATCATGAGGTGTTGTGAACAGTCGTGAAGATTTCAGTGATTAGATCTGGGGTTGGCAAATCAGACCACTAGGATAGATAACTCTGTTCTGACACAGAATGTCACACCTGAAGCAAGGGCAGGCTTGGCAGAAACATCAGCTAATCAGAAGAGGAATGGCACTAATGGTAACTTTTTTTCCATGAACTAACAGCTTGGCTGATGCCTCTGTTTTTGGTTGTCCAATAATCATTAAGATCAAATGCTTCAACTATCTTGAGTGGGATTCAGAATTTAGACATATGACATTTATTGTGTATGAGTATTCCCAGAAAATGATTAACCTACTCCTACAACTTATCAAAGTGAAATCAAGTGGGAATATCTTTAAATATAGAAATCATCACTGATTAATCTCTTTGAATTATTTGACTGAGAAAATAGGCCTGAGAAGAATCAGCAAATTTAATTTATTTAGCTGTTTAGAAGACATTTGCCAAAATTCTATGAGCAAGAGCTATTTTAAAATTTTTCTCTATTTTGAATTATGAAACATTTCATATATCCTGAGAAGGTCAGAACTTCTGATAACAGACACCCAAAGACTGACCACCCAGATTTAACAGATGTTAACATTTTATTGAGTTTGCTTCAGATCCTATTTTTAAGAATAAAAATAAAATATTGTACATGGAGCTAAATTCTCACCTCTATCTTTCCTCTCTCTCATTCCCTAGGGATACTCACTATTCTGAAGTTGTGTGTAACATTGTTTTATATTTGATGTAAAATGTATATGTATATAGGCGTCTGCAAAACTATATAGTATAATTTTGTGTTACAAATCTTTCCAGATTGGTATCTTTGTTATATATTTGTATATTGCATTCACTTATGAATTTTAATTTCTTCCATGCCTGTGGATTGATGTTCTTCTTTCATTCCTAAGGTTGTTTTTTGTTTTTGCTTTTCTCTTTCTATGTTTCTTCCTTCATTTAGAAACTATTATAAGTCTGCTGGGTTTTTATATATTTCATAGTTATCTTCAAGTAGTCAACTTCTTTTTTATTTAACAAATTTACTTGTTTTATACTTGTCTTTTTTCTTAACCAATGTATTTGTTCTTACTTTTTGCTTTCTATATTTATCCTTTGGCTATTTACTTTTGTCCATCATTAACTTTCTATAGTATGTGTGATACTGCTTTATCCCTAAGTGCATAAGCTCTATTTAAACAACAAAAAAAGAATGACTATAATCATATATATATATACCATATATATGCAAAATATATACACACATATATTATGTATAAATACATATGTTAGATTATAAAGCATATTTAATTGCAATTATTTGTCTATAGTTATTAACTTTCATATGAAAAGTATCTCATGACTGTGCTTTATTTCAAACGAAATACTTAGCACAGGGTTTCTCAATAGTAGCATTATTAACATTTGGTGGTGTATAATTCTTTTTGTAAGAAGTAGTTCTTTGTGGCACCTTTGGCTACTACTTATTAGATTTTAGTAGTACTCCTTCACACCAGTTGTGACAACCAAAAATATCTCTGCTGCTGCTGCTGCTGCTAAGTCACTTCAGTCGTGTCTGACTCTGTGTGACGCCATAGACGGCAGCCCACCAGGCTCCCCTGTCCCTGGGATTCTCCGGGCAAGAACACTAGAGTGGGTTGCCATTTCCTTCTCCAATGCATGAAAGTAAAAAGTGAAAGGGAAGTCGTTCAGTCATGTCTGACTCTTCCTGACCCCATGGACTGCAGCCTACCAGGCTCCTCTGTCCATGGGATTTTCCAGGCAAGAGTACTATGGGATGCCATCGCCTTCTCTAGACGTTGCCAAATGTCATCTTTGGGACAAAACATCCCTGACTGAAAACCATTCTGTACATCATGCTATTTGCCACTTCTGATATCTTGGAGGTAGTTCTCCAGACAGATTAATTCTTTTAATTTAACAGTGAGGCCAATGTTGAAATCATCTAAGAAGCCCGAAGACTAATCAAAATGATTTTCCTGTTGATCTTTTATCCTTTGCTCAAAACAACATTATATATTAAAACATTCAGATTTAACTATATGAGTTTTAATGTACAGCTTAAGAGATGAATTATTTGTCACATGTCTGAGCATATCAAGACATGCTCCACTCTGAGAGATAATAACATAATTTTTCCAATAGATAGGTTTCTGCTCTACCTGGGGGATGTGATCTGACCTATGTATACCATCTCTGTTGTGAAAGTGATTTGCCATGATGCTTTCATTTCAGACTTTCATTACTTCATTTGAGGTGATTTTAATAGATTCCACAGATTTTGATAGCCTCGTTATGGTCGGTTGGCTGTAACAGACATTTTCAGACAGAGTTTTTCTAATTTTGTTACCCACTAAGATTTTCTACTCAAAAATTTTTTTAAAACTTATTTCTAGACATGTACCATTTTTTCTCCAGAAATACTATTTTTAAATTGAAACTTAGCTCATAATCATGTTATATTATCTATCACTATTTCTTTTCATTTTCTTTTTTCCTCTGTACTCTTTGAGAACTAGTGAACTTGTTTCTTGTTATCAGCTGATTTTCATTCTATTCTTTACTCTTTCCGAGTTTGAGCAATGTAGATAATGCTCTGATACTTTAATTTCTTTCAAATATTTTAAATGATTTTTGATTATATAGATAATATATCTATTTTTAGTTTACAAATATTTGGGGGCTTATCAGGTATCTTTCTGTTTTGAATCCTAATTTAATTCTTGCTGTGTTTCGTGAACTATTTTGTATGTTTGAATCATTTAAATTTATTGACACTTATTTTGTGGCACAAAATATGGTTTATATTGGTAGAAAATTTTCTATGCATTTTAAAACAATGAATATTCTGCTCTTGTTCTATAATCATCCCAGCTCAAGTTGGCTAATAGTACTGTTTACAATGTGAGCGTTGTTACTCAGTCTCTATCTACTTGTTCTCTCAACTGTAAAAAGAGGGATATTTAAATTTAAACTGTAGTTGTAGATTTGCCTGTTTCTCCATCCAGTCCTATTATTTTGGCTCTATTTATTTTGAAGCTCTGTTATTAGGTGAATAAAATTTTAGGATTATTGTGTCTAATAGTGCCCTTTTTAATTATAAAACTATTTTCTTTATATATTTTTTGTTCTGAAATCTGCTTTGTCTGATATTAACATAGCTACTCCAGATTTGATTAGTTAGTGTTAGAATATGGTTTGTGTTTCTCCATCCTTTTATTTGTAAATTATTTTTGTCTTTATTTTAAAGTGCATTTATTATAGGCAGGATATAATTGGGTCTCACTATTCTAGTTATTTTTGTCCAATCTGTTAACTTCTGCTTTTTAATTGAGGTATTTATACCATTTACATTTAATGTGACTGTTAATATATTAGTCAAGTATCATCTTATCTGTTTTCTATATGTCTCATTAGTTCTGTGCTCCAAGTTTCCTCATTTTCTGCCTTTGAAAAGTTTATTCATATTTTTATAATTCTGCTGTATCTCCTTTGCAGCTTATTATCTATAACTCCATCATTTTAGTGGTTTATAATATACATCTTTATTTTATTACAGTATCTTTCAAGTAGTATTGTATCACTTTCCATGTTGTGTAAGAGACTTACATTAGACTTTCATTTCTCCTTTCCTGACCTTTCTGTGTTGTTGTTATATATTTACTTTTACATATTATTTTATTGTATATTATAAACTCTTCACTAAATTGTGTTTTTGCTTTAAAAGTCAATTATCTTTTAAGGAGATTGAAATAACCAGGAAAAAAGTTTATGTTGTTAACCCATGTTGTTACATTTCCAGTGATCTTAATTTCTTTGTGTCGACCTAAATTTCCATCTGGTATTGTTTTCCTTTTGCCTGAAAGACCTCTTTTGAAATGTTTTTCTAGTGTGAGTCTTCTGGTGGTCAAGTCAGAAAATAGTCTTTTCCTGACTTCTTTTTGGAAAGATCTTTTTGCTAAACAGGGAATTCTAGGTTGACTTTTTTTTTTTTTTTAAAAAACTACTTGATTGATGTTGCTCCACTGTCATCTCATTGACATTTTTTCTGGAAAGAAAATCCTGACATCATTCTTGTCTTGGTTCCCTGTATATATATATTTTTCCTTTCCTTTGGCTGCTTTTAAGCCTTTCGCTTTACCGCTGGTTTTAAACAATGTTATATGGTTTGCCTTGTTATAGTGTTTCTTGTGCTTGGAATTTATGGATCTTCCTGGATCTATGCATTTATCATTTTTATCATAGTTGGAAAACTTTGCTCATCATTCTTTCAAATATATTTTTCTGTCACTAATCTTTCCCTTTTCAGGGACGCCAATACCATATATATTAAACAGCATAAAAATTTCCCACAGCTTACAGTTTTGCCATTTTTCTTTTTCTCCTTCTGTGATCCTTTTTTGGTCATTTCTATTGTATGTACTCAAGTTTATTAATATTTTCCACTATATTTTAAAAATCACAAATTGTAGTTTTCATCTCAAAAATTTCTCTTTGGGTCTGTTTTCATATTTATACTTAAAGTTTTGAATATATTGAATACAGTTATAATTACTGTTTTAATTTCTTTGTCAGTTCTAACATCTGTGTCAGTTCTCTGTTGCATTTGATTAATTGCTACTTCTCATTGTGGGTTGTATTTTCCTGCTTTTTTAAATGTCTGGTAATATTTGATTAAATGCTAGATCTTGTGAATTTTATCTAGCAGTGTGGGATATTCTCATAAATATTCTTGAGTTTTGTCCAAGGGTGTAGTTTAGTTCCTTGAAAACTCGTTTATTCTTTTGAGCCTTGCTTTAATAATCTATTAGGAGTGGGCACAGTAGTGCTCACTCTAGGGCTAGTTATTCCCAACAACCTAGGCAAGACCCTTATGTGTACTTTACCAAATTCCCAATGAATCTTGACACTTTCCACACTGGTGTGTGAGAACAGGTACTATTTCAGTCTTATATGAGAACTAAAAACTGTTACCGTTAATCTTTTGAGTGCATCTTTCCCCAAACTCTGGCAGTTTTCTCACTTGCTTACATTTAACAGTGCTCAGCTCAGTACTTGAAAGGGCTTCTTCTCAGAGGGCTAGAGCTGGTCTCTCTGCAGCTTTCTCTTCTCCAGCATTTTGTCCTGCAAACTCTAGCCACAAAGTCTGCCTGGACTCTCAGCTCCATCTCCTCAACTCAGGGAGTCTGCCAGCCTCCACTTACCATCTTCCACCGTGGCCTGGAATCCCTCCAAGGTGGTGCTAGAGGACAGTTACAGTGGTTGTCTCACTGGTTTCCTATCTCTCAGGACTGATATCATTGATTGCATGATGTCTAATATCTTGAAACCACTACTTCATATATTTTGTTCATATTTTTGTTTCAAGATGGAATGTAACTGTTGAAATTCCATCTTGAACAGGAGTAGAAGTCCCTGTCAATTCATTTTAACTTTTATTATAAAATATTCATAATATATAATGTAAAATCAGAAATATGTCCTTCATAATTGTCTCCTTAACATACCAACTCCCCTTCTCACAATTTCTCCTGTTAGGAATTCAGGAAGTGTCCTTCTACTTCCTTTTCTATCTATATACATATACAGACATTTTGTAAAATTCAAGTTTTCACTTTCTAAGTGATATAATTACTTTATATTTTTATTAAACAACATGTCAGGAATATTTCTATAATAATATTTATTTTAAAAACTATTCCCCAAATAGCCAACTATTGATATTATAGATATACTTTATGTATTTTATAACTTGACCTGTTGATTAATTGATTATAATATTTTGATATTAGAAACCAAATTGTAATGCATACACAAAGCGAGGTACAAAGACATTGAGATATATATGAAATGATACAGACTTATAAAATACTTATGAGTGTTATTTCTCTGGTTTTCTACCAAAGGATTCATTCATGCTAATTTTTATTAATATTGCTAAAAGTAATTAGTATTATTTTATTAATATAAAAATGTTAATTTTTATTAATTTATTAAATTGTCATCTAAGAAATGTTTAAACATTTACACCCAAATAACAGTGTATCAAAGTGCCCATTTCATTGCATTCTCATCATTGATTATTTCTAAACATTTATTTTTGCCAATAGAAAAGGTAAAAGTGATGTTAATAGTTGTTTGTATTTTTCTTTTCCTGGTTACCAGTAATGTTGAAAGTCTATTTGAATTTCCTTATTCTCAACTCTCTATCTTCTGCCCACTTTGCATTGCATTACCATCTTTTCTTAGTGATTTGTTGGAGAGAGTATAGTCTTGATATTATTTCTTTGTCTTCTATTAAATGTTCCAACAGTTTTTTTTTTTCAATTAGTTAACGCAGTCTTTTCTTTCATATAGAAGGTATAATTCTACTGATATAAACCCTTCAATATACCTTATATCTTCCAGATTTATAATGTTCCCTTGGAAGGCCTTCAGAAATTTGACTTTGCAAAAGTAGTTGCTTATGTTTTCTTCTAAAAGTTATATGATATTCTTTTCTTTTATCTCTTTAACCTATCAAAAGTTATTTTTGTATGTGTTGTACAGTAGGAAGTCCAAATATTATTTTGAATGAGTAGACTGTTTCAAACCACATTTCTGGAATAGTTGGTCATTTTCCACTTGATTTAAAGAATTAAATAAGAAACAAATTAAAATTTATATATAATCATCCTCCTGGGTTATTTATTCTATTCTTAAAATATATACTGATCCCTGGGATGATGCTACATGATGCTTTTATTTATAAGTTCATGGATATTCTCATGTTCTTGCCTTCCACCTATTATTCTAAACTTTTCAATTTCATATTGAATCAATGTAAATGTTTTTGAATATATGTGGTTTTCATAGGAAAGTATGAAGTGAATATATATGTTTACAGTATTTGGAAATGACATACACAGAATCTGAATTTCACCTGGAGATATAGTGCATTTATTTAGTCTATTTATTGAGATCTTTTTCTAGAGTCTTATTCTCTCCCTAGGTATCTCTATCTATCTACCTACCTACTTTCATACATACATATATCATTCTTTCATTTATTACTATATCTAAACTATCAAAGATATAGATAGACTGATAGGTATAGATAAGTAGATAGATATTGCACATTTATTGCTTAGTCACTGCTCATTTTACTACTTGTGGTTGTTATAAAAAATATCCATGGGTTCTTCCCAAATTACACATCCAGGAAGCAGGGTGAGAAAACTGATCAGTCTCAAAAGAGATGTTTTCAAAATCTCTTCACATGTATCCAAGGATGAAAATGTAAAAAGGAAAATACCACCAAGGGGTCGTCCTGAGAGTGAAGGACTTGGGAACTATTTTTGGAATGAAATCAAGCACTAACAACAGAGCACTCCCCACCTCTAGAATAGAGTGACCTTGAAATAACAGCCTAATGGAATTTCAGAACTCCCTTGGATCAGGGACTACAGAGTATTTCCCCATTCTAATTTAGAATTTTTATTTAGATAACCTGATGTTTTCTGCAGTGTCACATCAGGACAAATTGCCATTTCGGCTTAGAGATTTCCAGATCAAGAAGAGTTTCTTATAGAATGTTAACCCATTCTAGTGATTGGATAGGTCATGGGAAGGGACAAGTATAATTTGTTGGTTAAAAGAAAAGTCAACAAAATATTTGTGACCAGAAGAGCTGATTGTGGTAATTGTTAGGAAAAATTTTTTAACAAATATCATTTCTCTCATTTTAAACACAAAGTAGAACTTGATCTACTAACTTGATCTCAGGCCTGGCTCTGTGACTTGCTTTGGAAAATGTAGTATGAGTGGAAGTGATTCATGCTATTTCTGGGTAAAAGCTTTAAGAGTCAATGTTTAGTTTTCCATATTTCCTTCTCCTGATATTGCAATCAAGGAAGCATAAGGATAAGAGGAAGTTCTATCAGCCTAGGTCCCTCAAGACATAAAAATAACCAAAGCCTTCAAGGTGACCTGTGATAGCCATGTAATATGAGCAAATACTGCCCTGATTTGTTGTAAGCTACTCATATTTGGTGATCTATTTTTCACTTCACATAATCTAGATTATTTTGACTAATATTTTGTCCCTGTATCCTAATTCATGTAATTAACAATTCTCAGAAATATTTTCATCTTCTGTGTCTTTAGATATCTATGTGTGGTTCAAATTTCTCATGTCATTTAGTTTTCAGTTTTGCTTTTTCTTATTCTTTAACTGAATAAAAGCCTGCCTAGATCTGATTTTTGCCTATCGACACTGTGTATACATTGCCCTTGGTCCTTGCCATTTTCCACCCCTGTGTGAATGGGAATCACTCTCTCATCTTAGAGTCAAGAAATGTGGTCACTATATTCAGCAGACAGCTACTTAGTGAGTGTGTCTTTTTGTGCTGAGGTAGAAGTGTATTTCTACTCACCGGCTGGTTCTCTCACTATAACAGTGAAACTCTTATCCTCTTAAAAATCTAAAATTAAAAAAAAAAAATCTAAAATCCATCTGTAGGTCTTTCATTGACCCAAATTAAACAATCCAGTGTACATCAAATACTGCTCCCATGTATTTTACTGTTCTCATGCCCATCTACTTGATTTGTAGGTCAGTTTTCTCATATATACAATAAAGCAACACTGACCTTACAGGTTGTGAAGATTGAATAAAATAGCCAAGGTCTATATTATGCATGATACAATGTCTATTCCACTAGTTTAAGTCATTATTATTATTAATTTGTCAAGGGCTATTACACTCACAATTTCTATAATCCTGTTTATTTTTCCTGTTTACTTTTGACAAAGTTATTTTATAAAAGTCTCTTGGACTCTCTTCCTTTTTTTTTGCAAGGGTAACCCAGATGTTTCTTGTAGTAAAATCATTAAAGAGTAAAATCTTATGGTTCAGTCACATTCAGTCAGTCTTCTTGTTGCCTTAATAACTATCAGAATAAAATAACTCTCAATGTATTACTTTAGAAAAAATGTCTGCATTATATGACCCACCACACTTTTACATCAAGATTTGGGGATTTGGAATGGATAGAGCAGGTAGCTGCCTCCATTGAGAATTGAACCTTAGCAAGGTTTATTCCTGTCCGGGTTCATTACACATTACACAAGGACGTCCAAGGAAATGTCAGATGAGATCTTTTGGTTTTCATTGGGATAAAATTAGACTGGGTCTGATGAGCCAGAGGAGTGCGATTAAGGCCCTGGGCACAAGCTTCATAATGTGGCTGTGCCCACAGACTTATCCGCAGAGTGTTTCTCTTGGGATTCTCAAACCAGCTGCCAAATTTACCACTCAGTTCCTGTGCTGTGTTTCATGTGACTTTCTGCTTCTCTTGGCTTCACTTCTAATTTTTTTGCACTCAGCTGATTATCTTGGCACCCCTCCCCCAACTTCCCCAATAATCTGTTTCCCTGGCTCCCACTCATAACCCCTCTATTGGAATAAAACCTTAATTTGACACTATCCTGAATGTGGTAGCTGGTTTCTTCCCAGAGAGAAAGGCCTTTTCCCCAGGCAGAAGCAGCCAGAATCTTAAACCAGCTAACTCTTCTCCACTGGATATTATTAATTGCTAGAAACACTTCTTTCCCTTTTCCTCTTTCTTTCTCCAACTCTCTCCTTCCCTCACCTTCAAACTTAAGCAGACCTATTTCTGTTCAAATCCGTCTTTTGAAATTCATTAACTCCATAAAATAGGAAAGACTTTATGTTTGACCTACTATTATATTATTCACTGTTTGCTCAAATTCATGTTCATTGATTCGGTGATGCTATGGACATGATTTTGAGCAAACTGTGGGAGATAGTGAAGGACAGGGAAGACTGGTGTACTTTAGTTCCTGGGGTCACAAAGAGTCAGACGTGACTTAGTGACTGAACAACAAAGTTCAGTCTGAGTTGGGATAACATCATTTGCATCAGACTTTTCTTATTGAAAAATACCTGTTAGTTCTTCTTTGGTCATTGCTTTTCCTAGCCTCTTTCACCTGCTTCACACACCTACCCAGGCCACGTTTGACACAATCATAATTAAGCACTACCACTGATGTTTTAGATCCGGGTGTCTTCACCTTGGCAGTACTGGCATTTGGGACTGTCGTGTGAATCATGGGATATTTAGCAGCATCCTTTCTCTTTACCAACAAAGTATCACTGACAACCCCCACCATACTTCCAGTCTTGACAATCAAAAATGTCTCCAGACATTGTCAAATGTCCTCAGGTTCAGAGAAGGAGGGCAGTTACTTCCAGCTATAAATCCCTGTGGTTGATGAACTCCATTTGATATACCAAGAGAAAATGTCCCAGGTAGCTATGGATTGTCTGCTAGCAGCTTTTCAAATTCCTTACTGGCTTTTCTCATTTTCTGAGGTCCATATGAAGATTTCAGTCACCAAAGCAGACACAAGATTCTCTGCATATGCATACAAATAGAGATGCTATTTATATGCTATTATACCTCTCTGCAAGGATCAGCTACCCAAATTAAAATCTAATCTTTAGCAGTTTTAAGCTTGATAGTTTATCCCTCCTACTTCTTCAAAGTTCTCTGCTAAGAGGGATTTATTTGACCATAGGAAAGTAGTCACACTCATAAATTCTACCATCGAATTTCTTTATAATGAAAATTAAATTTTGATTTGTCTGTTTTTAAAGCAACGTCTCAGATGAATTAATTGCGAGTACATATCAAAAGATTTATTTCAAACTTGCCTACAAAGGAGAAGTCTCCAAAATACAACCCCTGTGTGGTCCTGCATGGTGAACAGTATCTACCTTTTCTGGACTGTGGGTACATGGCTAATAAGCTTTTGATCTCATCTGTCTAGCACTAGGGATTATGTGTTCAGGCCTTCCCATAATCCAAGAGTAGAAATCTATTTTTCACCAATGATTGGATAGAGGTCATTAAAACAATCATTATCCTTATTTTGGGGTAAATATGGTAGGATGGGAAGGTATTATTTCAGGATCATTTTAAAAATTTATATGCAGAATGTGCAAATATTAAGTATATAGCTCAATGAATTTACATATGAGCTATATAGCATTTCAGCTTGCTTTTTAAAATTAATGACTTTTATTAGGGTTATTTTTAACAATAAATTATTATTTATATCTATCCCCTATATATCTCTTTCCTAGTTTTACTGATTGTTTAATTCCATTTCTTCTTAGATTCTACTGTCTTCTTCCTAAAGTATATTCTTGAGTAGTTATTTCATGGAGGGCCTATATGTCCCAAGTTTTCTTATTATGTTTCCAGGAAAAGGCTTAATTTTACTTTTATTTTTGAATGACAGTATATCTAGTCAGAGAATTTTAGTCTGACATTTATATTCTATCAGCATTTATAAGAAATTATTCCACAGTATTTTGCCTTCTATTGTTGATAATTCTGTTGTCGGTCTAATTATGTCACTTTTCATAATTTGTTTTGTTTTTCTTTTTGTGGGTATTGTTAAATTTTCTCCCCTTTTCTATCATTTATGTTATACTACAAAATGTGTAGATGTGTAATTAGTATTAGCATATGTATATTTTTATTTTTATTTTATTTTTTATTGAGTTATAACATATTCAGTAAACTGTACTGTAGTCTGAACAATTCAATGAAATTTTAAGTCCATAATACTCTTTTATAAACACTACTCCAGCTAAGGTATAGGACATTTCCATCACCCCCAAGAAGTTCATTCATGTAGCTTCTTTGTTAGTACCATAAAGAGGTTACCAGTAATCTGACTGGTATCATCATAGCTTAGTTTTGCCTGTGTTTGAATTTCACACAGTATATATGTAAGGTACTCCTGTTATTTTTTGAAAAATGATTTTTAGTTTTCCTTGGTTTTCAGTTTTATGATTCATATATTTACAATTACATAATGTAGGAGGAAAATAATTTAAAAACTGTATCTTGGAATACCATTTGATGTAGAGCAGATGTTGACAGATTTTGTCTATAAAAGGACAGATGTTTTAGGACTTGTGAGTACATAGTCTTAATTTCATATTCTCTCTCTAATAACCATTTAAAAAAATAAATACTACTTTCAGCTCAAGAGCTATATGCAATAGGCTGTGCCTATATTTTACCAAATCCAGTTTAAAAATGCTACCTATTTACATATTTTCCAATAGAAGGACTATCATATGCTTTCTCTTTCTCTAATCCAACTAAAATGGGCTTTATTCTTTTTTCAAATACAAGTTTATGAAGAGTAAATAAATGCATATTCCTATTTCACAGACTTAGAGAAGATTTTATAAGCTAACCAGCATGAAAAAGGTACCTAACGTCTAAAGTTATATAGTATATTCTAATAACATTTGTGAAATAAGATGTGATCAGAAAGCAGACAAGAATAGATCCAAATTTCCATAAGTCATGAAAGTGATTGAAAAGGAATAGGGTGCTTAATCTATTTATCCTATTAACTAGTCCTTCTCCTACTTTTTATATCAATATTTTTATTTACAATATGAATTTTATTTCAGAATATAAAGAAAACCAATTGGGATATCTAACATAATACCTACTAGTTCACAACACATATGAGCCTTTCTGCCATTTGAGTTAATCTTTTAATAGACATTTTAAAGATTATCTTCATTATCTAAATGTGTCAGATAATGGTTTAAACTTCTTTTCTATTTGGTTTTAATGTGTGCACATGCTTTCAGTTGCTCAGTGGTGTTCAAGTCTTTGCTTGGCTTTAATATATAGCTTTAATTTCTTTTTAAATTTATTTTTAATTGAAGGATAATTGCTCTAAAACATTGTGTTGGTTTATGCCAAACATCAATATGAATCAGCCATAGGTATACCTATGTTCTGTCTTCTTAAACCTCCATCCCACCTCCCTCCCCATCCCACCCCTCTAGGTCATTAAGAGCCCTATTTTGAGTTCCCTGAGTCACATAGCAAATTCAGGTTTGTGGGTTGTTGTTTTCTTTCTTTCTTTTTTTTTTTTGAAAGATTGTCTGCATTTCCTTGGACTCTGATTTGAAGAAATATTTTTAATTTCATCCAGTAGACATACTGGCAAGCAGGCTTTTCCAAAACTTGAGCATGAAGCCTATTTAAACTGAAGTTAGGTCTACTAAAACCATCGGTCAACACAGATAGCATTCCTACCATAGCTATAAACTCACTGGAGAATATTTTTCTCTATCAATATACACCTTCTATCTTGCTATATCAGGCATTTGATCTTCTCTCTCTGAGATCAGGGTCAGCCAATGTGCTAACTGTGACTTTATACAACAACTTCAGTAACCCAGGAAAAAATAAAGTTTCCTAGTAAAAGAAGATTTTAGCCTTCTTTTAGTAAAAGAAGATTCAGTCTTCCTCAGTCAGATCAAGGAGTGGCCTTATTTTAGAATAATCTCTATCTTTGGAAAACTATAAATAATATTTAAGAGACACATTTATGTTTAGAATAAGCACTGCTGGAACCTTTTGCGATACACCAATAAGATTGGAGTACAGTAAGAACCTAGTTTTCTAGGATATCTTTTTCTTTTCTTTTGCCCTTTTCCCCCAGCTATATTTCATAATTAAATGATTCTTGGCTTGGATTGTTGGTGGAAGACTATGCCAGCCACTCTTTGGTGAGGCCTGGTTTTCCAGAAACACATTTGTCTTGTTTTGCATGCACTGGTTCAGGATTCAGATAATTGTGTTAAAGAGTGAGGCCTATTATTAAAACTACAAATGCAAGATCCAGCCTGCCAAAGGACCGTGCAAACACATATCCAAAAGAGAGATATGTTGGGAATTCTATTGAGATCCTGATCAACAGCTGTATTTTAATGAACTGAATTTGAGTTATCATTTGATAATATAACATCTGGAATCTGCTTATAAACTTCAAGTCTACAAACTAGACAGAAACCCCTGAACTTTAACTGAGCTCTCTCCTCTAACACCAAAGGTTTTCTCCCAGTTACAGCTTATCTTGTAGTTATGATTATGCTCTTTAAACATTGAGACATTTCTGTATTTTATTGTATTGCTTGACATTCAGTACTTTTTTTTTTTTGTCTCTGTTTTTTGCTGGTCCATAGAGAGAGAGAAAGGATGTTAGATATGAAACAAGGATAACACATCTTTCAGCTTCTTGTTGAATACCATCTTGCAACATGGCTGATTACATAAATTTGAAACAAATATGATTCTGGAGCATTTTGTAGAGCAGATCCTGTTTGTACATTTAGAAACAAATATGTAAAAATATGTGCCTATGTAAGCTACATGCTTCCATTTCACACTGCATGTTTTGTCCTTTCCACAATGTGTATGTTTTGTTTTCCGGATGTAACATATGAAGGTGCTATTCAACAGTTGAAGTAGAAAAGCATATTTTTCTCTTCTGAGATAGGTAGGTCTCCAGGTGGGAAAATAGTGAAATGTTAGTCATGGCTTTCAAAGGATCAATTGCAGGCTCTAAAGACATCAGGTTTGATATTCCATATTGAAAGAGTCACAAAATCATAATTTAATTACCCTAAAGACATATAGCTTCTCGGCTTTAGAGAATGTAAATGCTTTTCTATCTGTATCCTTCCCTTTCATGTGCCAAAACACAGCTGATGAAAGAAAAGGAAAAAAAAATGCAACTACCTAAAAAATAAAGTACTCAAGGCCAAGGAATGGGAGGGGTGGGGAGAAGATCCAAAATTATCTCTTCCACTGACTGACGTGTGCTTTTAACTTAAAAATAAGAGTGTGCACATTTTTAGTATATCTCCCAAAGAGCATGTTCTCTCTAATACCAGATTTTCTTTCAAAATACAACAGGAAAAGTGGAAAAAAAAAAAAAAAACCTGTCTGTAGACACCCAATGAAATATTTAATTAAATCCTGTTGGTAACACATTCCTTGGTCCTGTGCTCTACCTAGAACTTGTGCTGAATAGGAATTGTGTTAATAGAGATGCCATAATCACTTTGTATTTGTATTTTCTATTTCTCCATCCAACTGACTCTAACAGCTTTAATTTGAGAAAGAAAAGTCGAATCCAGTAGAGAATTAACTTAGGAAGACCCATCCCAAAGTAACATTTTAATGTAAATGTTTCTGGGAACTGCAAATACGTTAAAGCAAATATGAAATAGCTATGAACACATTAACCTTATGAAAATTAAACTTAATTGCATTATCTATCTTTATGATTAATCACTATCTACTTCATAATGGTAGATACTCTGTTGTGGGTTTTTCTGAGAGATCCTTTGTGTAGATTTTCTCACTTAAACCTCACACAACTCACGAAGGTGGGTATTGATGATTTTCACTTTATGAGTACAAGCTTAGGAAGGTCAAGTGACTTGTCCAGAGACCCTTATCTGACCATTGGCAGAGGTCCCGCCCTGCACTTGGGATTCTATAAACAAGGAATTCAATCTCACATGGTTACCAGGGTTGGCCTCTGCTCACATGATTAGTTAGACAGACGGAATAGCATCCTGGTCCTTTGAGTTTCTACCCAGTACTGCTTCTATTAGTTCACACCTTGCCTAGCCTAAGAAGTAGATGGTCCCTACAGCTGAACTGGATCAAAAACGTGAAAATTCTGGAGGCTGAGGTCTCAACTGGTAAATCTTTTAGTAACCCAGAAACTGTCAGTTATAAACTACAATGTAGATAATCCTTGAAGTCAATCAGAGAGTAACATTTTATATCAAATGGCTGATCTATAGGACTCTGTACATTTTTTTCCAATTTAAAGAATAACATTGATTTTTAAATGGAAATATATATATATATATATATATATATATATATATATACTCTTCTTTCTCTGTTTGGATACTACTCTTCTTTCTCTGTTTGGATACTAGCACCCTAAAATTAAAGGCTAGTAAGGAAACTATTTGTACTGCTGCAACCACTAAACAACGTATGGCCTAATTAAATGTACACAGTCAAAAGGCTCAGCAGGGCTTCCTCTCCCTGCCCTCAACCCCTCCAGAACAGAACACCTACTGTAGGCAAAGTATTAATACATCAACAGGTAAAAAGCAGATTTGCTTCCCGTCATCCAAACAGGAAGAACAATCACTATCACTAAAAAATAAAGTATAAAAAATAAAGTAACTGAGCAGCAGAACTCTGCCACTTATGGGAAGCTTACTAGGTCAAAGCTTGAATAAAATCACAGATTTTCCATTGCAGATTCATATTCTGAAGGCTGAATTTCTTGAATTTCAGTTTCAGTCCCACTTTCATATTCTTTTCATAAGTATTAACACCATGAAGTGAAGTGTTAGTTTCTCAGTCATGTCCAACTCTTTGTGATCTCATGATCTGTAGACTGCCAGGCTCCTCTGTCCATGGAATTCTCCAGGCAAGAATACTGGAGTGGGTTGCCATTCCCTTCTCCAGGGGATCTTCCTGACCTAGGGATCGAACCCGGGTCTCTGACACTGCAGGCATATTCTTTACCTCTAAGTGACCAGGGAAGATCATTAATGTCATAATAAAGGTCACTACTTCTATATATAACAATTGACACTAAATTGTATGAAGCATAGCTGTGCTATCTCTTCTGACACAGAATCCAGGACCCCAGCAGTTCTGCAATGATGTCTTCATTTTGAAAAACATAGTGTAGCAAACTTTAGATAATTGACCTAGGAATTCAGATTTTGATATTTAGTTTCTGTCAAAGGATCTGTTTCAAGTAATTCATTCCAAATTAGCAATGCTAAGTATTCACATGCAGCAGACCCTAAATTAAGAACAGACCAAGCCTTGGCCTAAGAGTGTAGAAAGAACAGGACTAATAATTAGGGCAGATGGAAAAGCAGTATTTTGTAAGAACAACCAACTCAACAATTACTTCTGTCACTGGCAGCAACCATTGAGTGCCCAGAACTGAGCAGCACTGGTCTTATTTTAAACATTTGTAATCAAGGGAGAGGTTTACTGATTGCTCATCTTCCTCTTCTTGAGTGAGCTGCTTTTTTTTTTTTTCTTATACCTGAACTTCCTTATTAAGAATTTTAGGGTTTTCACTGACATTTATGCAAGTCCTTGAGACTTTTGAAAAATTTGACAACCAAAAACCAAATGCAAGCTAATCACTATAATCACAAAGAACAATGCCATGAATCATACTTTCCCTTACATTATTTGAATCCTCAAGTTTTTACATCCGATTAATTTTTCTCTTAGTTTACTGTCAAATAAATGAATACAATTTTTGAGTGAATTAACTCACATGTATCCCATTCGATAGCACCCTTGAGAGGAATGTAGATCTTCCTTAAATTGTATTGATTCCTCAGCAGAGATTGCCAAACAATGTGATTATGCTGAATGAACTTATAGTTCTATACTAGTTCTAATTATATTTAACACTCTTGTATGTGTGCATGCATGCTCAGTCATGTCTGACTTCTTATGACCCCGTGGACTATAGCCCGCCAGGCTCCTCTGTCCATGGGATTTTCCAGACAAGAATACTGGAGTGGGTTGTCATTTCCTTTTCCAGGGGATCTTCACAACCCAGGGGTTAAGCGTCTCTTGCCTCTTCTAAGTTGGCCGGAGGATTCTTTACCACTGCGCCCCTTGGAAAACCCAGCACTCTTGTAGAGACTTCATGAACAATATAGTTTGATATCTTTCAATTCATTATCTTCATTTTTCAGAGGAAAAAAACTTGAAGTTCAGAGAAACAGGTAAATAAGAGGCAGTAAAACTTGAAAGCAGATTTTTCTGATTTGAAGTCCATTGCTCTCTCCATGTACATGGCTTTGTGATACACTGTGAAAACTGATTATATTAATTCCATCATGCTTGTAGAGATTCAAATTTGTTCTCAATCTATGGTCAGGTCTTAGTCTCATACATAAAAATGTAATTAGTTTGAGAAACTATATTTCCTTGTTATTGACACTGCCCAACTTCTTAATGTTACTCTCCCACCAGTATGTGATCCATTCTGAATGGAATACACCTATGTTACAGTAGCAAGAGGTAAAAACACAGGATACCTATAGAGGAGAATTTAATACTAACTTCATCAGAGCCTATTTCCTAAAGAGAGTGAACAGAGATGAAATACATTAATATCATTAAAATGCAGCAATGTAAACTGTGCTATTTGCATTGCTGCTGCTGCTGCTAAGTCACTTCAGTCGTGTCCGACTCTGCACGACCCCATGGATGGCAGCCCACCAGGCTCCGCCATCCCTGGGATCTGCGTTAAAAAGTCTCCAAAGGTTGTTTTAAAGCTAGACTGAATATTTGCATATTTAAGACAAAGACTATATATTATCTATTATATCCACTCTCTTCTATTAAGCGCTGTAGAAACAAAAGCAGTTATGAAATGCATGGCAATTAAAAACCTTTTGATCAAGTTGATGAAATTGTGTAGGTAAGGGATATATAAATTATAACTCCACATACAATTATAAGCAAATTTTCAGATATTAAAATAGTACAATCAGTAACACATAACAAGTGACTTTTTTGATAGAATTTAAACAGTCTGTATAAACTTGGTTTCTCTTATTCTAGTTTCCCTAATTAAATTACTATCTATAAATTAGAAATATACAGGTTATTCTCCTAACTTTCTAATCTCTATGGCCAGCTGCCTACTGGACAAAATTTTTTTTTGCTACCACATAAGAAGTTCAAATTCAATGTATTCAAAACTGGACTCATAGTCTTATTTGCCAAAGATATCCCTTTCTGTTTTATAATCCCTTCCTCAGTGAATATACTGCAGTCTAATTAATTGCACAAGGTATTGCTTGGTACTTAACCTAATTTGTTGAAAATTGTTGACACGGGCAATATTTTAATTTTCCATCCAAGTTTCCAACATTATCAGAATTAACCAAATGCCTGTGCTGATGACCTTTTAATACTATATCTTTGCATGAATTATTGCTTTTTCATCTTCCATGGATTTTTCCTTCAATTCAGAGAACTCACCTACTTCTATCGTCATATTCTGTCATTGGCATCAGTAAGATTGCTCCACCTCTGAAAATCATTATTCAAACACAACATTGTCCTATCCTTGTCTTATTTACTGCAAAATTTTACATCACTAAGGCCTCCAGTTTATCAGCTTAATCACTTTCATCCCATCTGTCTGCCCTCTCTTCTCCCCACAACCCACATTACTGGACTTAATTCTCATGAAATATTAGTAAAACCACTTTTGCGTATGTTCTCCATGCTCTTGTCCCTTCTTTTTGTTGTTCTCCTTGGAAAAAACGTAGCCCTGAATGAACAGAGCTGTTACGTTTCTATATATTTTCATCTTAAGACTGAGTGTTGTTAGGAAAAAGAAGTACAACAGAAAAAATTGATATTGCTCACAAATTCACGGCTGCTAGCCTGAACTAAATATTCAGTATTACTAGGTGATGTTGCAATTTTGTTGGTCTGATCATATTTCCATTCTCATATCTTTTCGCTTTCCTCAAACCTCTGTAAACTCACTTATCCAGATGGAAGCTTCCCTAAAACAGCTTATTCCTTCTAACTGTGTGCATGCTAAGTCTCTTTTAGTCATGTCTGACTCTTTTCCATGTCATGGACTGTAGCCCGCCAGGCTCCTCTGTCCATGGGATTCTTCAGGCAAGAATACTGGAGTGGGTAAGCAGTCCCTTCTCCAGGGGATTTTTCTGACCCAGGGATCAAACCCAGGTCTCCTGCATTGCAGTCCCCTGGGATTCCCTGATGGCTCAGATGGTATAGAATCTGCCCACAGTGCAGGAGATTCAGGTTAGATTCCTGAGGTCAGGAAGATTCCCTGGAGAAGGGTATAGCAACCCATTCCAGTATTCTTGCCTGGAGAATCCCATGGATAGAGGAGCCTAGTGGGCTATAGTCCATGAGATCATAAAAAGTTGGACAAGACTAAATAACTAATATATACAGTCCTTCTACTTAGCTCTCTGAAATTGCTCTGGTTTCTGTTCCTTTCTAAGTCTGATTCTTCATGTGCCAAGTTGATAAGGTACAATTTGAAAAAAAAAATAATAATCAGTTTCTGCTTAATCAGTGAACTCCAAAATGGAAGATTAAATCTACACATGGATATGTTACAAGTGATATGTGAAGAATTGATTGATGGGCGAGTTAGAAGATAGTGTGAGGGTTCTAGTATTCCAGCCTGGGGCGTTGGCGGTTCTTGTAACATAGTAGTGGAGCAGCTGATCTGATTGTCATTTGTTTTTTTGCCCACTAATATTAAAACATTAGGAAAGTTGAAAAACATTTTCAGGAAACTAGTGTTGATATTTTGTGCCATTAGTCAGAAATACCTTTATTTTGTTGTTTTCACTTAATATGTTCACATCTATTAACTCTGTGTGTGTATATAGATATATATAACTGTATATATATATATGTGTGTGTGTGTGTGTGTTGTGTATATATATATATATATATATATATCTTGAACTTTGTTGCTTTAAAAATAGCACATTTTTTTTTCATACACTGAAGGACTAAATGGAATACAAAAATAGTTTGGTCTTAATCCCTTGTATTTGTGAAAGTCCCCTCCATGGCAAAAGAGACTTTGTAAGTGTGATCAAGTTATGTATCTTGAGACGGGAAAGTATTTGAATTATCCAGGCAGACTCTAAATGTAATCACAAGTGTCCTTACAAAAGGAAAGCTGTGAGAAATTTGACTACAGATGAAGGCAGTATGACAGTGGAAGCAGAGAGAGAAAAAGAGAAGTGATGTGTTGAATGGGATGTGAACCAGAAGCTAGAAAAGACAAGCGAATGGATCCTGCCCTAGAGATTCCTGAGGAACTAGCCCCGACTACACTTTTGTGTTGACCATGTAAGACTCATTTTAGGCTCCTGATCTAAAGAACTGCAAGAGAATAAATTTGTGTCAGTTTAACCCACTATATTTGTAGTAAATTGTTACAAAGATAGTTATATCACCTTCTGTACTTCCTTTTCTACTCAAGAATGTATTTTTGAAATATTTTCATTTTGAGTATATTTGTTGTTGTTCAGTTGCCAAGTTGTGTCCGACTCTGCAACCACATGGACAACAGCATGCCAAGCTTCCCTGTCCTTCGCTATCTCCTGGAGTTTGCTCAAATTCACACCTGACTAATTCTTTTGAACTGTCATCCAATAGTGCCAATATAAATGAACTGTAGTTCATTCTCCAACTTAGAGACAGATAGTTTTCTTCCAAGGATCTCTTATATATATATATCTTCAGATACTTTAAGGTGGATATCTAGAAATGGAAATGCTAGAATGTATTAGTTTTTAATTGCTGTGCAATAAAGTACCACAGACTTCATGGTTCAGAGCTACACAAAATTTTTATCTTACAATTTTCGAGGTCAGAAGTCTGAAATCAGTTTCACTGGGCTTAATTGATGTATTGTTAGGGCTGTGTTCCTTTTAGAGGAAAGGCTTCAAGGAAAAATCTATTTCTTCCCTTTCTAGCTTTTAGAGGAAGCTCACATTCCTTACCTTGGAGCCCCCTTTCATCTCTAAAGCCAGCAATTTAATAGCTCTGATCTCTGCCTTTGTCATCATATCTCTTGTTTCTCCTGCCCTCTCTGTCACCTGCAAAGACCTTTTTGATTGTGAGTCCACCTAGATAATCCGGGATAGTCTTCCTATGACAAGATCCTTAACCACATCTATAAAGTCTCTTGCCATGGAGAGTAACATATTCACAGCTTCCAGAAATTAGGATGTGGACCTCTTTGATGTACCATTATCATACCTCACACATAGTTGGTAACATATGTACACATCCAACTTTACTAGCTATTGCCAACTTTCTTTACAAATTGGTTGTTCTAAATATTCTCACCCTAAAATTAGATGAATTTCACTCTTTCCACACATTTTGTGTTAAAAGGATGTATAATTTTGCCCAGCTGATACATGTAAATGAATTCTCATTATTTCAATTTGCATGTTTTTTGACTGCTAAGTGAGGTTTGTCATCGTTTCTGATTAGGCATGCACATGTAAGTTTCTTTTATTTTCTTTCATATTCTTTGCCTTACCATTTTAGTATATGTAGTCTGTCCCTTTTGATAAAGGTTTTAGGAGTTTTTAAACATGTAACTTAGAAATGAATCCTTTGTTATAATATTGAAAATATTTTTTCCCCCACTATGGCTAAAGTAGTCCCAATGGTGACAAGTAAAGCTGATTTTCACTTATATTGTGCATTTAATCATACTGCATTTTAAGGTACTCATTTATAATTTTTTCCTTATGGTTTCTGCTGTTCATCTTGTTTAAAAAATGTCTAAGATATTTTTCCATGTATTATTCTAATATATTTACAGTTCTTCTTTTCAAATATTGCTGATTTATTTGCTTAGAAATATATTTATATATTATAAACTAGAAATGGCATGGTTTTTTGTTCTTAGTTATGGATGATTTGTATACAAAATACTTTTCCTCTCAGTCATATAACAAGCGCTCATAAATACATTATCCTATATATATGTGAGCTACTGATTCTATTCAATTGGATGAATCTTTTTTCATTACCAATACCATAGTATCTTAATTACTATAGCTTTATAATAATCTTCATATGTAGTAAGTAAAATCCTTCTTTCACCATCTTTTTCTTCTCCATTTTTTCTTCAAGATTGCCTTTGCTTTACTCAGACTCTGAGTTTTAATCGTGTTTATTTTCAACATTTTAATGACTTTATGCTTTAGACTATCTTGTAAACAGCACATAGATGGATTGTTTCATACTTCAATTTAATAATATATTTTTACATATGAATTTTGCCCAGGTACACTTATTGTGATTATTTTTATACTTTTAATTAAAAGTTTCGGATACAACATGTAATTTTAAATGTAAGGTTTGATTTTTAAATATATATCTTATGAAGTTACAGCTACAAGATATGGGATATACCCAGAACCGCAAAAGACTCTTTCTTGTCTTATCTAAGCCTATACTTCCCTGCAATGCTAACTGCTAATCTGATTTTATGATTATCAATGAGTTTTGCCTATTCATGCATGCATGCATGTGTGCTAAGTTGCTTCAGTGATATCTGACTCTGAGACCTAATGAACATAGCCTAGCAGACTGCTCTGTTCATGGGATTCTCCAGGCAAGGATACTGGGGTGGGTTGCCATGCCTTCCTCCAAGGGATAATCCCAACTCAAGGACTGAACCCATAACTGTTATGGCTCCTGCACTGGTAAGCAGGTTCTTTACCACCAGCGCCACCTGGGAAGCCCTTGCCTATTCATAATTTTCTATAAATAGAATCATAAAATAGGTACCGTTCTGTGCCTTTTGTTCTTTATAATTCCTGTCAGATTTATTACCCTTGTGCCATATACCAGTAATTTTTTGGTTGGGTTTTTAAAAATTTGTTGATTTTTTAATTGATTTTTAGTATTACTTTATATGTTGTTCTTGTTCAGTTGCTCAGTTGTATCCAACTCTTTGCAACACCATGGACTGCAGCACACCAGGCCTCCCTGTCCTTCACTGTCTCCCGGAGAGAGAGAGAGAGATGTCCATTTGAGCCGGTGATGTCATAACCATCTCGTCCTCTTTTGCCCCATACTCCCCCTGCCTTCAATCTTTCCCAGAATCAGGATCTTTTCTAATGAGTCAGCTCTTCACATCAGGTGGCCAAAGTATTAGAGTTTCAGATTCAGGATCAGTCCTTCCAATTAATATTTAAGATGGATCTCCTTTAGGATGGACTGGTTGGATCTCCCCTTGCAGTCCAAGGGACTCTCAAGGGTCTTCTCCAACACTACAGTTCAAAAGCATCAATTCTTCAGTGCTCAGCTGTCTTTATGGTCCAACTCTCACATATGTACATGACGACTGGAAAAACCATAGCTTTGACTAGACAGACCTTTGTCAGCAAAGTAGTATCTCTGCTTTTTAATATGCTGTCTAGGTTGGTCATAGCTTTTCTTCCCAGGAGCAAGTGTCTTTTAATTTCATGGCTGCAGTCACCATCTGCAGTGATTTGGGAGCCCAAAAATTAAAGTCTTTCACTGTTTCCATTGTTTCCTCATATGTTTGCCACAAAGTGATGGGACTGGATGCCGTGTTCTTTGTTTTTTGAACGTTGAGTCTAAAGCCAGCTTTTTCACTCTTCTCTTTCAGCTTCATCAAGAGGCTGTTTAATTCCTCTTCATTTTCTGCCATAAGAATGGCGTCATCTGCATGTCTGAAGTTAGTGATATTTCTCCCAGCAGTCTTGACTCCAGCTTGTGCTTCATGCAGCCTGGCATTTCACATGATGTATTTTGCATATAAGTTAAATAAGCAAGATGACAAAATACAGCCTTGATGTACTCCTTTCCCAGTATTGAACCAGTCTGTTATTCCATGTCTGATTCTCACTGTTGCTCCTTGATCTGCATACAGGTTTCTCAGGAGGCAAGTGAGGTGGTTTGGTATTCCCATCTCTAAAAATTTTCCAGTTTGTTGTAAGCTTACAGTCAAAGGCTTTAGTGTAGTCAATGAAGCAGAAGTAGATGCTTTTTTTTTTTTAATTTATTCTCTTGCTTTTTCTATGATCCAACAGATGTTGACAATTTGATCTCTGGTTCCTCTGCCTTTTCTAAATCCAGCTTGAACATCTGGAAGTTCTAGGTTCACAAGTTCTAGCTTGGAGATATTTGAGGATTACTTTGCTAGCACATGAAATGGGTGCAATAGTGTGGTAGTTTGAATATTCTTTGGCATTGCCTTTCTTAGGGATTTGAATGAAAACTGACATTTTCCAGTCCTGTGGTCACTGCTGAGTTTTCCAGATTTGCTGGTATATCGAGTGCACTATGACAGCATCATCTTTTAGGATTTGAAATAACTCAGCTGAAATTCCATCACCTCCACTAGATTTTTAGTGATGCTTCCTAATGTCCACTTGACTTCACACTCCAAGATCTGGCTCTAGGTGAGTGATCATACCATCGTGGTTATCTGGTTCATTAAGATCTTTTTTTGTATAATTCTTCTGTGTATTCTTGCTGCCTCTTCTTAATATCTTCTGCTTCTGTTAGGTCCATAATGTTTCTGTCCTTTATTGTATCTGTCTTGGCAGGTAATGTTGCCTTGGTATATCTAATTTTTCTGAGATCTCTAGTCTTTCCCATTCTGTTGTTTTTCTCTATTTCTTTCCATTGTTCACTTAGGAAGCCTTTCTTATCTCTCCTTGCTCTTCTTTGGAACTCTGCATTCAAATGGGTATATCTTTCCTTTCCCCTTTGCCTTTAGCTTCTCTTCTTTTCTCAGCTATTTGTAAGGCCTCCTCAGACAACCATTTTGCCTTTTTGCATTTGTTTTTCTGGGGATGGTCTTGATCACTGCTTCATGTACAATGTCACGAACCCCCGTCCATAGTTCTTCAGGCACTCTGTCTATCAGATCTAATTCCTTGAATCCTTTTGTCACTTCCACTGCAGAATCATAAGGGATTTGATTTAGGGTCATACCTGAATGACTTAGTGGTTTTTTCTACTTTTTTCAATTTAAATCTGAATATTGCAATAAGAAGTTCATGATCTGAGCCCCAGTCAACTCCCAGTCTTATTTTTGCTTACTGTATAGAGCTTCTTCATCTTTAGCTGCAAAGAATATAATCAATCTGATTTTGGTATTGAGCATCTGGTGATGTCCATGTGTGGAGTCATCTCTTGTGTTGTTGGAAGAGGGTGTTTGCTATATCACAATTTATCTATTTTCCTATTGATGCAAATTTGGGCTTCTTCCATTTGATGCCATTCAGAATCAAACTGTCATGGAAATTCTTCTTCATGTATTCTGATGAATTTCTTATTTCTTAATATACCTATAATTAGAGTTGCCAATCATATCAAAAACATAGTTATGCTTAGTAAAAACTGCAAATTTTCTGAAGTATTTTGCCATTTTACAGTCTTAGCAGTGGTGCAGTAGAGTTCCACTCCTTGCCAGTACTTTTATATTTTAGTTATTCTGGTGAATATGTTATGTTATCTCATTGTGAATTTATTTTGTCTGTCTCTGCAGAGTAATGATGTAAAGAATATCTTTGTATGTCTCTCGGCCATTTGGATATCCTCTTAGTGTCTGTTGTAAAGTGCTTGTTCAAGTCCTTTCCTTTTTAAAATTCAGTCTTTCTCAAATTGAAATTGTATCTTCTAAAGTCTAGTCCTCTATTACATGCATTTTTGCTAATACCTTCCTGTAGTCTCTGGTTTGCCTTTTCACTTTCTCATTGGAAACTTTTGATGACAAAAGTTAATATTTATAAAATCTAATTTACCATTTAAAATTTTATAATTAGTACTTTTTTGTGTGACATTCAAAAAATATTTGGTAATCCAAGCTTCTGAAAATATTTTCTAATGTTTTCTTCTAGAAACTTTCTAATTTTTGCTTTTACATTTATGTCTATGGTCCATCATGAATTGACTTTTGTGACTAGTATGAGGAAGGAGTCAAAATTTCTTTTTTCCATATAGTTTCTATACTTCAGCATCATTTATTGAGGAGACAAACCTTTCCTCAATAAATTTTATTAGTGTTTTTCTCATAAATTAAGTGGTCATAAGTGTGGTTCTGTTTCTGAGCGCTCTATTCTATCCCTTTAAAATATTTGTTCACTTTGTGACACTACTATTTTGCCATACTAATATAGTAAATCTTTGTAATAAATCTTGAAATGCTGTATAAGATCTAAAACTTCACTTCAATATGCCAAGACTGTGTTAGCCATCATTCTAGATCCTCTGCATCTCCATATAAATTTCAGAGTCAACTCATCAATTTACATACACACTTAAAACATCTGGCATTTTGATTTGATCTTATAAAGGTTCTAGACTTATTGATATTTAGTCTACCAATTCATGAACATGGTATATTGCTCCATTTAGTTAGAGCTTTTATGTTTTTTTTTTTTTCCCTAGTTAAGTTTTGTTGTTTTCATTAGGGAAGCTTTTAAATTTATGTTTTAAAATTTAAATAGATATTTAAACTTACTTCTAAGTATCTAAATTTTTCAGTGCTATTATCAATGGACTTAGTTAATTTTATTTTCTATTGTTTTTGTTAATAGTATACAGAAATCTAATTTAACTTTGTTTCCTCTGATAGTTTGTAGAATATTTTACATCTGCTGTTAAAAGAAAAATCATAATTTATGTCTTTGTTCCAGTGTTTATGCCTTTTATTTCATGCCGTAATATGTGAGTAGATCTTCTACTGCAATATGAAATAGAAGTAAGAAAAGAAAGAAATTCTTGCCTTCTTTCTAGTCTTAAGGTGAAATTCAATATTTCACCATTAAGTATAGTGTAGCTATAATATAAACATTAGAAACTATCAGATTAAAGAAAGTCCTTTTATTCTTAGTTTGCTGATAAATTTGTCATTAACAGGTATTAAATTTTATCAAGGTTTTTTCTGCATCTATAGAAATAATAATTTCTATGTATAAAATTTTTTCTCCTTTATTACTTTAATGTGATAAATTATATGATTGATTTTTGAGTGTTAAATCAACCTTTAATATCTGTATTAAACCTCCTTGATCATGATGTACTATGCTTTATATGTTATCACTGTGTTATCAATTTTCAAACATTTTATTGAGGCATTTTTGCATATATCTTTACAAAGAATATTGATCTGTAATTTTCTTTTTTACTATTCCATGTCAGTCATCAGCATCAAGGTTTCATAAAATGAATTAGGAAGTGTTTTTTCTTTTTCCTGAGGAAGTTTGAATAAGATTGATATTATTTCCTCCTTAAATGTTTATGAGAATTCATTAAAAAAAATCTTGGCTTGAAGTTTCATTATGGGGAGATTTTGAATTATACATTTAATTTCTTTAACCAATATGGCACCCACCCAAGTTTTTCCTTTTCACTTGCTAGTTTAGGAAGTTATGAATTTCAAATTATGTTTATTTTATCTAAATTGTTGAATTTATTGACATATATTTGTTTATAATATACCTGTTATCACTTTTAATACCTACAGAATTTGTAGTGATATCTCCTATATGATTTCTGAGATTAATAATTTTATGTCTTCTCTATTCATTGCAATGAAATATCTTTTTCTAAAGGTTTATTTTTACATTAGTAATATTAATTACTTTATATCACAATTTTCACCAAACATACATTTGACTTTGTTTATTTTCTATTATAACTGTTTAAGCTTAATTTTTTCTGTTTTCATATTGGTTACTTCCTTCTAGTTTCTTTTGCATTTAATCTGATGTTATTTCTCTCAATCAAGATGGGAATTTATATCATTGATCTTCTTTATTTTATTCAAATATTTATATTTAGCTTTACATTTTATAAGCAGTCTTATTTATAATCTTCATATTTTGATTTTATATTTTTATTATTGTTCAGATAAAAATATTTTCTACTTTCTATTGTTATTTCTTCTCTGATTCATGGATTATTTTTAGTGTGTTGTTTTAATTTAAAACATCTGTGGATTTTTTACATATCATTTTTACAAATTATTTTTAATTTGTTTCAATAGGTATCACAGAACATATTCAAATATGTCAATATTTTTAAATTTGTCAAGACTTGCCTTAAATGTCATCCCATTTTGAAATGGCTTTCATTGTTTCTGTTGTGAATTTGGACATTAATTTTTGTTGATTCAAAAGTAATATATTTTTTTAATGCTTTTATATTTTTATTGTTTCATTTGGTTTTTAGTAATTTGTCTATGATGTGTCTAAGTGTAATTCTCTTTCTAATTGTATTGCTTAGGTTTCCATGACTTTTTTGAATTTGTGGGTTGATTTCTGTAACTGGTTTAGGAAATTCTCCACCATTATTGTTTCAAATATTTCTTCTGCTCCATTTCCTGTGTTCTCCTTCTGGAATTCCAGTTCCATAAATTTTAAGTCATTTGTCCATATTCTACATGTCTTTTAAACTCTGATCTGAATTTTAATATTGTTGTCTCTCAATTAGATATTTTATCTTTCCCTGGATTTAGATGATCTTGCAACAGCTTATGGGCCAGAAGGTAAGAAAGTGTTCAAAAAATTTTCAAGCATGTTAAAATGTCACTATAGCTGCCAGTGGATAAATATGAGACAATTCCTGCAACAAAATAATAATGATAGTGATGAACTATAACTCATAAAATAAAATACATATCCATGAGTTCACAGTGATATACATAAATCATTAAATCAAGAAATAAATGATGAAACTGATAACTGTTCCAGGCAGTAAAATTCCAGTTAATTAGTGCAGAAGGAATGATTGCAATAGAAATAAAATCCCAATTTGGCAAACAAAACAATAATAATTTTTGTAGATAAAAATCATCAATGGCTGATGAAATTTGTAGGTGAAAGTCTAATGAGAATCAGGATGTTTCCTTCCTTCTCGAAGTATTTCCCCACATGATACTTATTAATTACAAAGGGAAAATAAAAACTTTACAGTGGAGAAATCTGGCAGGCACTCCTTTAATCAAGCAAAGTTTACATCAGCAGTAATAAGGCATATTGACATCATGTGCATACTGATATTATTCACAGAAAAGGGTGTAAAACAACTTCAGTGATATTACTGTCCAAAAAATATGACCTCAATCTAATCATGAGAAGATATTATACAAACGTGAACTGGGGAACATTTTACAGAATAATCTAGCCAGTATACTTCAAAAGTATCAAGGTCATAAAAGACAAAAAAACTGAAAATGTACTCTTGATTAGAAGAAGTTAAGGAGACATGAAAAATAAATGCAATGTGGAGTCCTGGATTGGATCCTGAATCAAAAATTAGTGAAACAGTTAATGAAACTCAAATAAGGTCCAGGGTTAATAATATTACTTTAATGCTAATTTTTTGTTTCAAAAATTATACAGTGATTATATAAGATGAGATGGTAACATTGAAGAAAAGGAGTGAAGAAAAGAAAAAAAAAACCTGATATACTATTTTTGCAAATTTTTGTCTATATAATACTGCAAAGTAAAATAATTTTAAGAATTATGTACTTCAACTTTGAATATCTAAACCATGACAAAAACAATATTTGTTTCCGTTGTAAATTGTTCTTGATTTCCAGTCAATGTGCACTGTTTTAGCATGCCTCAGGATTTTTTGATGTAGCATCAACATGCATGAAAAATCATTCAGGCTCTTTGTTGTTTAGTCACTCAATCATATCCAACTCTTTGCGACCCTAAGGACTGCAGCATGCCAGGCTTCCCTGTCCTTCACCATCTCCTGGAGCTTGCTCAAGCTCATGTCCATTGATTCAGTGATGCCATCCAACTGTCTCTTCTTCTATCATTCCCTTCTTGTCCTGCCTTCAATTTATCCCAGCATCAGGGTCTTTTCCAGTGAGTTGGCTCTTTGCATCAGGTGGCTAAAGTATTGGAGCTTCAGCTTTAGCAGGCTCTAGCAGATGCTATTTTCTTCCAGTGTAAGTAATTCCTTTTCAGGTAAATGTAGCCCAGTGGATCTGTTAGCTTTCATCTGGAAGATCCCCTGGAGGAGGAAATGGCAACCCACTCCAGTATTCTTGCCCAGAAAATCTCATGGACAGAGGAGCCTGGTGGGTCCCAGTTCATGGGGTTGCAATGAGTTGAACACAACTGAGTGACTGAGTGCGCGCACGCGCGCAAACATACATACACACACACACACACAAACACACACATGTGGTCAAGAAAACATTCAGATAGCAAATCTTTTAGGTAGGTTTATTGTGGGGAAGAAGCTACAGATACTCAATTCTGCTGTTGTAGCATGAATGTTTACCCTCTAAGCCGTCAGGGTAGCCCCAAAGTGGCCATCGACAACGTATACGCAGTGGCTGTGTGCGACTGTGATCCAATAAAACCTTTTTTACAAAAACAGACATAGTTTGCAAATCTTTCTATAGAGGATTTAAAATAGTTTATGTATTCTAATTTTGCCCTTATTTCTAGTGCATGGCCTTTTGGAACCCCAGTAAAAAGCTGGAAATGATTGCAATGGTCATTGGGACTTGAATTTGAAGCTCTCTCCCTAGCTGCTCTCTTCAGTCCCTTTAACCTCTCAGATAATGTTTGCCATTCAGTTCCTGCAATTGGCCCTAACACAGTTTTTGAGGGCATTTGTATGCAGATTTTTAAATCTCTCTCCTGTGATTCTCTCCTTTCCACGATTTTCTCCCTGTTTATTTCAAGACTCTCTGGCAGCCTCAAATCCCTGATGTTTTTAGTGCAGTAAGATGCCTCCCTGACCCACAGAGAACTGGGAAGTACCCTCAAAAGGGAGCCTAGGTAAGCATGGAGGTCACCTACTTAATGTCCCTTCTTTCATAACATATTTCCTACAGTTTCTGCCAACTTCAGATATTCCTTAATGTCTTCAAAGAATCAAGGGTTCTGTTTGTTGTGTTGTAGTGTGTTTTCTTTGTGTTTGTTTTTTACTCAGTTCTTGTAATTTTCATCTATAAACAATGAGTCTAGTATAGGCTACTCCACCATGACTGGCTCTGAGATTCTTGCTTATTTTCTACAATGTTATTCTGAATTTTTTGCTTACATTTTTTGCCTCTCTTTTCCAGCATTTTATTGGATTGAGTTTTATCTTTTAATCTGCTTTGTTTTCCTTTTCTTTGCAGGTTGATCATGCTCTTTCTTTTTATTGCTGCCATTTAGTTTTTCATCTTTGACTTTGCAAAGTATAACTTAATCAATATATTTGCCTCCTGTATCAGTTGAAGTTCAAAAGGAAAGCAACAACTTTCAAGCTAAGTTAATGTGAAGAAGGCTGATTCATCAAGAGGCTATTTACAAAGATAAGAATGGTCCTGGGAATCTCCTTAGAGAGTGAAAGAATTTGGCTCCAGTAGTACTGAAAATATCATTATTTCTAGTCTCAAAACAAAGAGGGAAAATTGATAGGAAACTGGAAGCATCTCTTTCCTTGAATCCAGTAGTGATCTTATTGAAAGATACAGTCAGTCATAGGTGAACTCTTAGGAAGAGAACAGGGAAATAAGTGTACCTGATCTTCCTTTTTCTCTGCCTCTGATCTTCTGCCAGGACTACCAGTTGGCTGAACCCAACCAGAAGCCAGAGGAATTAGGATTATAATGATGTAATATAATATATTCAAATCAGCCTTTGAGGGCCAATGATAGGTAGAGAAGTGTAAAGGCTATCAGGTGGAGCAAACAGAAGATACTATCACAGCCCTTCTCAGCACAATGATGTCTTAAACACTTCAATGGTAACTACTTTTCTCCTGACATTTAAATATTTTTCATTATGTTTAGCTTTATTTTCATTATTTTAGCTTTATTTTATCCCCAAATTATTATTATTTTATACAGTCACTGCTTATTTAGGTTTATCATAATGCTTATCATTTTTTATTATGTTACTATTCTTTCTTGTATCACACACCACTTTGAGTTTACATTTACTCTTTCTGAATTAAATGGTATAGTAGTAGCTCTTTGAGCAAGGTTTGAGTGTGTTCCTCTCTGTGTTTATGTGAAAATATCCTTATTTCACCTTCTCTCAAATGATGGTTTAGCTGGACATTCCAGGCTGACAATTACTTTCTCCTGGATCAAAAAAGAAAGGATTCTATTTACTTGACTTCTTTATGGTTGCTGAGAAATCTCTTTCAATAATTTACATTCCTTTGAAAATTATCTTTTTGCTCTCACTGTATTTACAATTGTCTCTGTCATTAATGTTCAGAAGTTTTGGTAAAATGGATGTGGATTTATTCTTACTTATTTTATGTAACTTATTGTACTTCTTTTTTCTTACACAGATTTTGTTCATTAATTTTTGAAAATTCTGTCATGATCACTATTGCTTTATTCATGGGCTCTGTTTCCCCGAGAGCCATTTCTTGCCTTTCTTGATTTTATTCTGAAGCTTAGAATGGTTGATTCCTACAACTTGATTTTCTTGATTCCTTACTTTATGTCTTTAATAATTTTAATATGATTATTTTGTCATCTTTAAAATCATGATCTATTAACTGTAGTTCATAGTGATCTGAATTTCATTTCTTTGAACCTTTCAATTCATGTACAAGTTGACTGGACCCTTGTGAGTCTATAATTTAAGAGTGAAGCTTATACCTGTACAACCTGGGTAGAGAGAGTTATCCCATTAGAGTTTTGTGTTTCAAGATTTGAAGTATGAATAGATAAAACAAAATCTTTTGGAAGCTAATGACTCCTGAAGCTGAATGTTGAGTTCTTGGAGGTTTTATACTATTCCCTCTACTTTCATGTATATTTAAAAATTTTAATGATATTGACAGAAGGTAATTTAGAATTACTTTAGAATTTAGAAGTTCACTTCTTCCTACTGTCATGAAAATTAATTTTGATCTAATAATATATCATTATTATATCATAATATAATTTTGCCTAATTATCAATGAATCACATTCTTAGGCTAATAATGTGCGTGCGTGTGATCAGTCACGTCCAACTCTGTGACACCATGGAAGGTAGCATTCCAAGCTTCTCTGTCCATGGAATTTTTCAGGCAAATATACTGAAGTGGGTTGCCATTCCCTTCGCCAAGAGATCTTCCTAACCCAGGGATCGAACCTGTATCTCCCGCATCTCCTGCACTGGCGTGTGGATTCTTTACCACTGAGATACCTGGGAAGCCCAAGTTAATAGATGAATATACTGTATGGTAATAAGAACTTTTTATGCCTTCCTTCACTTATATACTTATATACTTACTTTCAGCAAGTATTCATGAACTGCATCATGCTAAGTGGTAAAAACATCAGCACGGTTTTTCTTTCATAAAAATTATCATCTAGGAAGACCATTCATCTAGGAAGACCATCTCGAGCATCGTTGTTAAAGATTATATACCAGCATCGGAAGAAGAAAGCTGAAATGTAAAACAGCAAGTCAGGGAAGCTCAGTTATTAATTGAAAAGGATTGTTAGTTGAAAGACTATTACATTTTAAATATATGTGAGATACCATCACTAAGATGAGTTATGTAGAAGTATGAATGTCTTGCTGACATTACTCAGTGAAGTCAATTCAAGCAATGAGGTAGAATAATTCAATTTTAATAAAGAGAAAACTATGTTGTTGTCATTCCTGACTGCCTCAATGCCATAGGCATTCTGTTAGGGCCTTTCCATCATCACGTCCAGCCCTCAAAAGACACTGCTAGGTTTTTTTAAAATGAGAAGACTATAACAAAGAAGTAACTGCCCAAGTTTATGGAGCTATTAAGTATATGAGCTAGGATGGGAATTCAGTTCCATGAGCCTCCAAATTTTGTTCTTTCCACTACATCACATTGCCTCCCAAGTAGACGAGTGCCTTCTCCATGGAAATAAGGTATCCTTAACTGCCCAGATATTTTAATATCGTGTTAAAACCTGCTTGATGTAAGTACTAGAAAGCATTTAATTCATTACAATCACGTTTCTCTTCTTCAAATATTTTTCTTTTTCTTATTTTTTTTTTTTTATTATTTCCCTTGATCCCATGTGAAGAAACTTTGGGAAGTGGCATTCGGGAGTGTCAACCTCATACCTAAATGTTAGGTTACAAATTTTATAATGAAAATATTTGGAAGGAGTGTGCCACATCACCAAGAGTAACCATCCAGTTCTTGTTCTGGTTTTGGAATCTTGGGCTCTGAAGGCAGAGGAAGAAAGTAGAACAAACTTCCCAACATTTGATGACAGCATAACATGGCTTAGAAGCTTTTGCCCCTTTTACTTTCCATGGACTTACTTTCTTGACCAGATTGTAGTTGGCAACATCGTGATACTCAATACCAGCCTCTCAGAACCTACATCTGTAAAGTACAACTTTATTCTTATCGGATGACCACTTTTGACCTTGTCTTGCTTTAATCCTGCACTGACCACATTTGAGACTAAGGAATAGTCCATTAGTGTTTCCCCACCAAAGGAAGAAAAATAATCACATACTTGAATGAAAAAATCAGCCTCTAACATTTTAAATCTTTCTCCAAGCAACAGGAGATTTCTGGAAAAGAAATAATCCATCAGATATTTTTTCCAGAAACTCTCACTTCATTATCCCTGTAAAAGAGTTTAAATTGCTGAATTACCTCCTTCTGTAGTGTGTCTGTTTAATTCTGTCAGTAATGTTATATAGAAATGCTCAGTGTCCAAAGCTTGGAATTTATTAAAAAGTAGTTGAAAACAATGCAAATCGTAGCCAATTACCAAAAATAGAGAAGTAAAAAAAAAATTCTTGTTCTGACCTAGCTCAACCCTATAATTTAAACCATTTCTAAAAATCTCAAAAAGTTACAATTTCAATGAGAGCTTATTCTGATGCAGTTTCCCTCAGTTTTTCTTAACTGACACATGGAATTTTGCAGAATAATATTTCTTTAGGCTGTCAGACACATAAAGCATGACTCTATTTGCATAACTTTTCACAATTTTAATTAGGAAAAACTGAAGATCTTCAATTATTTATATACATATATATTCTTCCTTGGGGTTGCTTTAAAGTCATTGTCTAAGACGTATAACAATATGCATAAAAGATATCTGTATCTTAGGTGATGATTTTCAAACAGCTTCAACAGTGGAATTACATTTTAACATTCCCAGATTTTATGCGTTTCCAGAAAGTTTTATATAAGCTTCCTGGATAATGTGACCTATAGCTGAATAACCTTCATGAAAAAAAATTGCAGTAAAATTATTTTAGATTCGAGAATGTGCACATTTCATGATTTTTCTTTACCTTTTCACTTTTCAAGGAAAATTCTCTTAGTTTTGGTGCTTCACTGAGACCATTTTAAAAATAGTCTATTAAGATGATTCATTGCTGCAGGTGTTACCTTATACAGTGAACTGTTAATAACATAATCATTCACACTTGCAACATGATTCAGCATCTGGTTCAATGCTTCTCCTTCTAGAGGGCCTAACAGGTGCTAGAGAATCACTCAGGGGAAAGTAAGCAATATTACTAATGATATTCACCACAATTGTCATTGAATGTTTATTGTTTCCATCTCAACTTCACTTTCTTTAACTTCAGAGACCATTGTGCAATGTCAGTGGTGAAGCTGGTGATAAAATATTGCAAGTCCATGACCTCCCTTCAGAGCACATAGTGTTATTTTGAGAATTAATTAGCAAAGTCACAGAATAGTCAGGAAGATGGGGTGTGGGCATGGATTTGAAACACATTTCAGAGAGAGACTCAAAGCAGCAGTTTACAACAGGAAGCAAAGAAGATTGTGTCTAATTAGAACTTCAGCGGTAATTTCGAAAGGCCTGGTGTAATTACCTGAGTGGGAAGGTAGCCAGATGGAGGGTAACACCTCTAGTAAGGAGAAAAAGTTTTATTTAGATTCACAAACTCATTCAACAATAATTTCTAAGAGCCAATGAAGGAAAATAAGATTTCTACCTTTCAAAATGTTAAGTATATTTTAAGGTTCCAAGAATCATGATTTTTACTGGAACTTTACATCATTAAACAACAAATAACCTGTTAATTTAATATTAAATTTAGTCCCATTTTGAGTTAAAAGTACAAACTCTGAAATCTCTATTCTAAAGGGTTCTTGAATTAAAACTTAATGAATAATATCTATAGCCATCACAAAGATCATTCTTTAATCAGCGCCTGTGTTAAAAATGATTTTCAGATTCAATTTTTTTTCTAAACAAAGTAAAAATTTAGATTGTATGAAACTGTAGTATGAACTATCTTGCAGATTTAAATTTACCAATATGCTAATTTCCATTAACTCATGATGAAAGTAAAATAAGCTTGTAGAGAAAATTAATATAGTATTAATGATTAGTTTCAAGTTTGAGTAGCAGTATGGTCAAGGTATGGAGAAGGCAATGGCACCCCACCCCAGTACTCTTGCCTGGAAAATCCCATGAAAGGAGGAGTCTGGAAGGCTGCAGTCCATGGGGTCGCTGAGGGTCAGACACAACTGAGAGACTTCACTTTCACTTTTCACTTTCATGCCTTGGAGAAGGAGATGGCAACCCACTCCAGTGTTCTTGCCTGGAGAATCCCAGGGGTGGTGGACCTTGGTGGGCTGCCGTCTATGGGGTCACACAGAGTCGGACACGACTGAAGCAACTTAGCAGCATGGTCAAGGTAATATACATGCCCTTTTTTTTCCCCTGATGGACACATGTGTACCATCTTCCAAGTTTGTCCTTCTAGAAAAAAAAGAGCTTGTTTTGAAATTTAATAGAGCGATACTGACAAGCAATAAAATGTTATATCTCTTTAAATATAAAGCATATTTAAATTATTCTAGGCAATTTGTTTCATATGCTAAGACTCTAGACAGAAAATAATTAATATTTTAATATGCTATATGATGTAGCTGCCTGTGACTTATTTTCGAGGTGGGAATGATCATCCAGCCCTCTGCTTTTACACTTGAATTTCCTAACATGGGTTGGCCAACTGTGGTGTGAGTTTTACTACTTTGTCTTGTCAGTGATTTAACACGACCACCAGGTCAAGGCCATGGGGCCACAGCATTCTCTTTGGAAAAGATAATGTTTACTAGTTTGTGCTTATTGTGTGATGCAACTTTACTACAGGAATTACTGTTGTCCACCAGTCACTGGGAAATCTCCCTAATCAGCAATGTTAAGTGTAGTCGCCCTGGAGAGTGAAGAACAAGGACCAGGAGACCTGTAGCCAAAAGTCTCATCCTGCTGACCAGACGCAGATGTTTGGGCCTTGCAACAAGGTCTAGTGTCACGTTGGAAATATAGAGAATGTAAGGGAAACAACATTGACTAGAACAATGTGTGTGAAAGGTGACCAGGAAGCCTACCAATCAGGAATGTTTAGAAATAGCATAAACTTTTAAGAGAGTGTCAGAGTAGGCTAGTTTCCGGCATGTTCTAAAAATATTGGAATATTAGGGGAAGAAAAGGTTGAAGAAGACTTTTAAGCCAACAAAGTTATCTTCAGAGTTGCAACAAGCTTTGTAGGATAAGTTATTTTATTATTAATCATAGGAATATAGTATGATCACTTTTCTTAAAGATATGGAAATTGAGGCCCAGGAAGCAAAGATATCACCAACAACACGAGATGATTTGTGGAAGAATCCAGGCCATACCCCAGTTCTTCTTTTTTCTTGTAGTTGATGTACAATATATTATGTTACAAGTGTGCAATATAGTGTTCCAGAATTTTTTAAGGTGGTTCTCCATTTACAGTTATAAAATGTTGGCTATGTTCCCTGTGTTGTACCCTTGTAACTTCTTTTATGCATAATAGTGTGTACCTCTTAACTCCTATCCCTTTATTGTCCCTTCCCACTTCACTCCCAGCACTGATAACCAGTTTGTCCTTCATATCTATTAATCTGCTTCTTTTTTGTTATATTCACTAGTTTGTTGTATGGGGAAACATAGGCAGAACACTGACATAAGTTGTAGCAATATTTTTTGGATCTGTCTCCTAAAGCAAAGGAAATAAAAGCAAACAAATGATACCTAATTAAACTTAAAAGCTTTTGCAAAGCAAAGGAAACCATGGACAACACAAAGACAGGCCACTGAATGGGAGAAGATATTTCAAATAATATGCCTGATAATGGGTTAATATACAAAATATACAAACAGCTCATACAAGTTAACATCAAAAAGCAAACAACATTATTTTAAACATGGGTATAAGACCTGAATAGACATTTTCTCAAAGAAGACATACAAATGGCTAATAGGCATATAAAAAGTTTTTCAACATAGCTAAGCATCAGGCAAATGCAAATCAAAACTACAACAAGGTACCATCCCATACCTGTCAGAAGGACTATCATCAAAAAGACTGCAAATAACAAATGTAAGTGAGGATATGGAGAAAATACTGGAGTGGGTTGCCATTCCCTTCTCCAGGGGATCATCCCAACCCAGGGATTAAAGCCAGGTTTCCTGCTTTGCAGGTAGATTCTTCACCAACTGATATACAAGGGAAGCCCAAGGAGAAAATAGTATACTCATATGCTGTTCATGTGAAGGTAAAATGGTGCAGCCAATGTGGAGAACAGTATGGAGGTTTCTCAAAAAACTAAAAATGGAACTACAATATGATCCAGCAATTCCTGAGTACATGTCCCCCAAAAATCAAAAACAACTAATTCAAGAAATACAGTCTCCCTGATGTTCATTGCAGCATTATTCATAGTAGCCAAATTTGGGAGCAACCCAAGTGTTCATCAGCAGATGAATGGTCAAAGAAGATGTGGTATGTGCATATGGATGTATACGTATATACATACATGAGGTGAGGTGAGGTGAGGTGAAGTCACTCGGTCCTGTCCAACTCTTTGCGACCCCTTAGATTGTAGCCTACCAGGCTCCTTCATCCATGGGATTTTCCAGGCAAGAGTACTGGAGTGGGTTGTCATTTCCTTCTCCAGAGGATCTTCCCAACCCAGGGATTGAACCCAGGTCTCCCACATTGTAGGCAGACGCTTTACTGTCTGAGCCACCGGGGAAGCCTTTTAAATGCACATATACACAGTGGAATGCTATTCATCCATAAAAAGAATGAAATTTTGCCATTTGCAAAAACATGGATAGAATTGGAGGGTATCACACTAAGTAAGATATGTCAGAGACAAATCTCTATATATAATTTATATGTAGAATATAAAAAAATCAACAGACTAGTAAAGACAACCCCAGTTCTTCTGAATGTGAGTCCTGTGTTCTCCTCACTGATGAAATGATGAACATCTCACAGTTGACCTCAAAATATAAGGGCTGTTCTTAGGGCTAGAAAACAACTAAACACGTATTGGATAAGGGGGCAGCATGTTTAAAAATAGCTATTTCAGCAGACTTACTATTCTCTTCCATACTCAGCTTCAGTTCAGTTCAGTTCAGTCGCTCATTCGTGTCCGACTCTTTGCGACCCCACGAATCACAGCATGCCAGGCCTCCCTGTCCATCACCAACTCTCGGAGGTCACTCAGACTCATGTCCATCGAGTCTGTGATGCCATCCAGCCATCTGATCCTCCGTCGTCCCCTTCTCCTCCTGCCCCCAATCCCTCTCAGCATCAGAGTCTTTTCCAATGAGTCAACTCTTCTCATGAGGTGGCCAAAGTACTGGAGTTTCAACTTTACCATCATTCCTTCCAAAGAAATCCCAGGGCTGATCTCCTTCAGAATGGACTGGTTGGCTCTCCTTGCAGTCCAAGGGACTCTCAAGAGTCTTCTCCAACACCACAGTTCCAAAGCATCATACTCAGCTTAATATCAGGTAAATAGTCCTTGACTCTACTTCTCCTATTGGACTTTGGCTAGACAACCTCAGGGACACTGTAATCACTTACGGGTTGCTTTTAAAACAAAGAGAGGCTACAAACCTCATTGAAAAGAGACACCAGAATTAAGATTTGAAACTATGCCATCTGGACAAGTTTTAAAGCATGAGTTAACTATTAAGGTGATTGCAGTATGGAATATCTGTAGATAAATAATTCTCTCCTTCAGGGGAAGAATCAGTGTAAGCCTGATGATGAGCAAAACTGGAAGCCTGCCCTGGGGTATGCCACACAGTGGAGAATTGAACGATGGGGACCATGGTGCACTAGACAATTTGGGCCTGTTCTAAAGAAGGCAAGCACCACTCACCTCTAGATAATCATTGCCACGTAGGAAAGATGACCCAGTGGTACCAGGACTTCTGATATTTTTCAAGCAAAACTGAAATTTGAATATTTATGCAAAATCATCCAATTTTTATTAATTCGCTCAGTTAATAAAGCACATTGCAAATAGCAACAGCAAAAATCACTGTGTGAAATCAATAAACTGTCTCCAAAGTTGATCAAGCCCACAAGCCAAAAATTTTTAACCTTTTTTTCTTAGTATATATATTTTATTGAAGTACAGTTGATTTACAATGTTTCAGGTGCACAACAAAGTGATTCAGTTATGCATATACATATATATTATTTTTGAGATTATTGCACATTATAGGTTATTACAAGGTATTGACTATAGCTCCCTGTGATATACAATGAATCTTTGTTGCTTGTTGCATATCTACTTTTTTAAAATTAGAGATCCAGCATTCTATTTATACTAAGTCAAACAAGTGGAATCAAAATGTCACAAATATTTTACTTACATAAAAATATGTAAGCATGTCAATCTATGCCAAAACCAATACAGAACTGTAAAGTAAAAATTAAAATAAATAAATAAAATTTTTAAAAAAATGTAAGTTTTCTAAAATACATATATTATAAACACTGTTTATATCTACATGTACAAAAGCTTTACTACTACTTTTGGTAAATGCTTGAGAAAGAACATCAAAAAAGAGATGTAGAGATTGGAAAAACATAAACTAAATGAAATGGGAGCACTGAATATGATAATTTGCTACCTTTAAAGTAATGGACTGAGGGATATCTATTCTGAACAAGAGAAAATTCTAATGACAACCTCTATTTTTAAAAGGAGACATTAGATGAATCAGTTATTCTTTCTAGGTGCAGGGTGAAGATTAACATTTAAGGAAGGTATCTAAGCCAGAAACTTCTAGAGATGTCTGAAGATGGTAAAATTACCAAGAACACTGAAAGCATTATTCATATTGACCAGATCCCCACACTTACCACCAAGCACGCTGGCCACCATAGATCTGTGCTAGGACTGGCTTCTTGTCCAGCCTCCTGATGTCAGCTATAACATTAGTAAGTAATAACACCCCTGAATCAGGCAGATGTAAAAGGGGTGAATAGAAAACATATTAGTATTCATATTTATGTTCAGCATGAGATCAATTTACAGATTAGATGCTAAGCAGGAAATGAGTCTTCTCATTAAATGGTATATCAGTGCTCTTCCTTTCAGCATTTCCTGTGACTAAACAGGAGAAAATACGTAGTCCAGGAAGAAGGCAGAACTAGAAAATGAATTTAAGAAAAGATATAGCTATATATTCACACAGATGTGTTTATTAGCAAATTCAACAGATACATAGCTTTTGTCAAAACATGGTAAAGGTAGGGACATTTACTTATTTGTTAATTCTTTAAATATTTGTTTAGCTGCTACTATGTGCCAGACACTCTGTGCATGTTAGAGCTACCATAGTGGATAAAGCAGATATAGTTCCTGCCCTCATGGAGTTTTTATTCTTGTTGAGAGGGAGGAGAGAACCATACACAATTGGAAAAATAAATAATATGAAGTCAAGTAATAATAATTGTTAAGGAAAAGTAATGTAAAGAAAAAGTAATGCAAGAAGTATATACTTACAGTGGTGATATTTAATCAGACATCTAAACAACATAAGAGAGTCAATGAATGAATAAATGGAGAGTTTCTGGGAAGAGAAAACAGTGATACAAAGATATATTCTAGGAACAGCAAGGAGATTGGGGTAGTGCGCAAAGGAGAGAGTATACTAACTCTTGAAAACTGATAGTTGATAAGATTGTATTTTTAACAAATATATTTTAAAAACTCAAAAGTTAATAATAAAATTCTCAAAGCAGTACTTGAAACCCCAGATTAAAGCAGGTTATGTAAGAAAAATTTTCATGGAGCAAAGCTAAGAAATGCCAGAATTAGAACTAGTTATTCATTATTACTTACAGATTATTAATGGTTCCTTCATATAGCAAGATTGTAAATTGATATCATATATATATGCATATATGATAAAAATGTATAAAATTTTAATACAGAGTATAATAATTCTTGACCAATTTTTATCTTTAGAAAATCAAGTAAAGAATTCCTTTATATACTTTTATTTGGAGATTCCTAAACTACCACAGCCATTGTTCCATTGCCTACTTTCAAATGCAGTTGAAGTGTAGATTGATATAAATATTCTTGCAAGCTATTAGACTTTAGTGTATAAAAAGCCTTGAAAAAAATTATGCCATTAGACACAATAATTCCACTTCTAAGAATCCATCCTAAGGAAATAAACAAATATAGACAAAGATTTATGAGTAGGATATTCACAATGGCTCTATTTATAATAGTAAAAAATTAGAAACAGGCTATTTAACCAACAACAGAAATTACCATGCTTCCATATGATGATATATTTTTCACCCATTGTAAACTCTGATGTTAAAGATTTTTAATAAGGGAGAATTCTAATGAGTGAAAATAAAGTGAGAAAGCAACTGAAAAGTTATATATACAAGATATACAAAAGATGTATTCTGTTCATACATACCGTGGAGAAAAGACTGAAGGAATTTACATCAAATAGCTTAGAAGTGAAGTGATGGATAATGTTTATTTCCTTTGTTTTACTTGTTTTTCAAATTTCCCATAGTGAGAACCTATCATTTCTATATATGGAAAAATTTTTTTTAAAAATTATGTGGAGATATGGCTGTCCTTGGATAGCTCCCCTTGGATGGGGGAGAAGCTGACTACTTCTTTTAAGTCTTCAAGTTTTCTATAAGAGAAATCCTGGCACATTTGTCTTGCTGATGCCTGGGTCTAGAAGTTGTACTTGTCTTGAGGCTATGAATTTAGATTTTAAAAAATGTTTATATTCAAGCCAGAGTTTTCCAGAGTTTGTCCCATTGTGTTTCTAGGAGATGCTCTTTGAAACAAATATTTCCTTGGGAAAATAAATTTGGGAAATGCTATGTAGTTTGTTATCTTCTTGAAAGCCAGAATGCACATTAAGATGTTAGAGTTTCCAAGATGAACTATAATATACATAATATAATATACAACTGATTAAACTTGTTTACTCAACATCTACCAAACTTAATGAGAAAAAGATTTTTTGTTTGCTTTTCCTAACATACTTTTAAAAAACATTTTTTCAGAACTAGAGTTCCATAGGAAACTCTCTATGAAGTGTAGAATTTCATAATTTTGAGACAGACAAATGGGTAAAGTACTATTTTAGAAAATGGAGTACTTGGGGGAAATGTTTGCAGAATTATTAAGATGAAAGCCTGTCAGGTAGATAGTAAAACAATACAAATATGACTTAATTCAGTGATTCCATTGTGCTTCTATTAATATTAGAAACCCAGTTCTCATAGGAATCAAACCATGTTGCTTGTGTTCTCATAGGCCTGACATACACTGAAAATGATTCTGTTTACTTCAATAAGTTTGAGTGCACTGTCTTAGAGAAAGGAAACACAATTTAGTTATAGACCCCTTTCTCTATGTACCTAAATATAGTGAATAGGCAGCATAGCAATAATTTAACAGTTGTTGATTAAATGAATAGATTTCAAAATATGTTATTCTTATCCATCACCTTGAATACAATAAGAAGAACACAAACCTTGTTTAATTTTTGTTATACTTTTGGGCTTCCCTGGTGGCTCAGACAGTAAGTATCTGCCTGTGATGCAGGAAACCCAGGTTCAATCCCTAGGTTGAATGGATCCCCAGCAGAATGGAATGGCTACCCACTCCAGTACTCTTGCCTGGAGAATCCCAAGGATAGAGGATTCTGGCAGGCTACAGTCCACAGGGTCACACAGAGTTGTACAAGACTGAGTGACTAACACTTTCACTTTCATTCTTATTCATACCTTGAATACACCAAGAACACAAACCTTGTTTCATTTTTATTATGATTTTATCACCGGAAAAGAACTTAAAATGATTTTTGGGCTACAACTCTTTTTGCCTTCTCTAAGCAGAGTGTTATTAATGTCATTTTCATGGGAAAACCAAGGAATTAAATGATGTGATCAAGGTCATACATCTTTGCTTAGTCTTCATCGAAGATTTCCTGGCTCTTTTCTTCTGAAAAGTAAGAAATAGAGGTGACAATCTGAGGTGAAACGACTGGAAAGATAGCCAGCCACTAGCCCCTGGAAAACAGCTCATTTTCAGTCACACTGACAGTTACCAATCAGCTACTGAAGATGCAGAGCTCAAACCCAGCTCTCCAACATTCACCTCTGCTCTGTATCCTTGGAATCGATAGTTCAAAGTGTTCAGGTTTTTAAGTCAATATTTATTCTGTCCTAAATAAAGCAGACTGGTTCCAAATAGGAAAAGGAGTATGTCAAGGCTGTATATTGTCACCCTGCTTATTTAACTTCTATGCAGAGTACATCATGAGAAACACTGGGCTGGAAGAAGCACAAGCTGGAATCAAGATTGCCGGGAGAAATATCAATAACCTCAGATATGCAGATGACACTACCCTTATGGCAGAAAGTGAAGAGGAACTAAAAAGCCTCTTGATGAAAGTGAAAGAGGAGAGTGAAAAAGTTGGCTTAAAGCTCAACATTCAGAAAACAAAGATCATGGCATCTGGTCCCATCACTTCATGGGAAATAGACGGGGAAACAGTGGAAACTGTGTCAGACTTTATTTTGGGGGGCTCCAAAATCACTGCAGATGGTGATTGCAGCCATGAAATTAAAAGACACTTACTCCTTGGAAGGAAAGTTATGACCAAACTAGATAGCATATTGAAGAGCAGAGACATTACTTTGTCAACAAAGTTTTGTCTAGTTAAGGCTATGGTTTTTCCAGTGGTCATGTATAGATGTGAGAGTTGGACTGTGAAGAAAGCTGAGTGCTGAAGAATTGATGCTTTTGAACTGTGGTGTTGGAGAAGACTCTTGAGAGTCCCTTGGACTGCAAGGAGATCCAACCAGTCCATTCTAAAGTCAGTCTTGGGTGTTCATTGGAAGGACTGAGGCTGAAGCTGAAACTCCAATACTTTGACCACCTCATGCAAAAAATTGACTCATTGGAAAAGACTCTGATGCTGGGAGGGATTGGGGGCAGGAGGAGAAGGGGACGACGGAGGATCAGATGTCTGGGTGGCATCACCGACACGATGGACGTGAGTTTGAGTGAACTCCGGGAGTTGGTGATGGACAGGGAGGCCTGGCGTGCTGCGATTCATGGGGTCGCAAAGAGTTGGACATGATTGAGCAACTGAACTTAACTGAAATAAAGCAAAAAACAAACAAAAGAAGTGAAATCTGAGGGTGAAGTTAAGTATAGCCAGGATCTCCTCTCCCCATTTAGAAGTTACAACTCTTCCACCTTCTTGGGTCAGTCACATTGGAGCAGGAAGCACAGCTCTCAACTCCCCAGACCCTCCCTTTTTGGCAACTTACAGCTTCTAACCTGAAATCTGTCTCCTCCTTTCTTCACCAGGATACCTCAATGATTTCTTGAATAGTATTTATCTAAAACTAATATCCTGCCAATTATTGCTCCAGCAAAAATGGGTTTTGTCAGGATCAACAAAGAATTGCAATTCAGGGTCTGCAACCATGGCTAATCTTGGGCAAATTTCTCCAAAAGCAAGAAGAGGAAAGCACTTTTAAAGAGGGAAAAAGGAAGTTGAGAGGGCTCTCTCCTAAACAAAGAGTCCATTGGAGGAATTGAGAGTTAGAAGAATTGTGGCATTTCATTGGCTGAGTTGTGACAGTTTCTCATTGGCTGAGTACTTGCCAGGCAAGAAGAGAAAGCCTTTTTTTTCCCTTTTGGGCTCAAATTCCTAGTAAGGCATTACAGCTCCCCCTTCTGGCCTTCCAACTCTATTTTAATTGAGGTTTCTTTCTTTCTTTTTACAACAGGTATCAGTCGCGTCTGACTCTTTGCGACCCCATGAATTGCAGCACACCAGGCCTCCCTGTCCATCACCAACTCCCAGAGTTCACTCAAACTCATGTCCATCTAGTCGGTGATGCCATCTAGCCATCTCATCCTCTGTCATCCCCTTCTCTTCCTCCCCTCAATCTTTCTCAGCATCAGGATCTTTTCCAACGAGTCAGCTCTTTGTATCAGGTGGCCAAAGTACTGGAATTTCAGCTTCAGCATCAGTCCTTCCAATAAATATTCAGGATTGATTTCCTTTAGGATTGAGTGGTTTGACCTTCTTGCTGTCCAAGGGACTCTCAAGAGTCTTTTCCAGCACCACAGTCATTATAGCTACCTTCAATAGAATGCTTGTTTTCAGTTACCCAGAGAAACACTTGTTCACAATTTTATGTAACCCTACCTTATGAGTTAGATCTTCTAGATGACAAAAATGAAGCTTAAAGGAGTAATAAATATCTAGCCCTACCTACGTCACACAACTAGTGAAATGCCAGTGCCAGAGACTGAAGACCACCCAACTCTCCCTCCTAAGACCACATACTTAGTATCTGCATTACTAACTCCTAGGACTTCAGAATGGGACCTTCTCCTCAAAAGATCAGGTAATGGTATGTTCTATATCAATGAAATTGGTTTGTTCTTAATGTCATCAATAAAGGCAGATATTAGAGGTCTAGTACATGTGTAGGCCTGCTGATTTTTCTCCTCTGGCCAAGATTGGGTCTCTAATTTTTTTGGCTGTCCACCATTAAGCTCAGTCGGTAAAAAACCTGCCTGCAGTGCAAGAGACATGGGTTTGATCCCTAGGTTGGGAAATTCCCTGGAGAAGGAAATGGCAACCCACTCCAGTATCCTTGCCTGGAAAATCTCATGGACAGAGGAGCCTTGTGGGCTGCAGTCGATGGGGTCACAAATAGGCAAGACTGAGCGACTAACACTAACACTTAGTAAGAGATTAGATAGCAAAGCAATGTACATGGCTTTTTGAAATCCATCAAAACTACATAGAAAAAGCTATGTAAGGTGAAAGTGCTGCTATTGTTGGTTAATGCCATCATCTTTGCCTGAGAAGGGCAGGGTTATATAAAACCTTGAAGTTAAATCTATCACTGAGGATAGATAGTCAATGGGCCAAGCACAAAGCTCTGTTTGTTTATGATGTGGCCTTAGTGGAACAGTTTGTTTCTTGTGGTTATCTGTCCAATTTTGGAAAACTCGTTATTGCATTTTCCCAAATATGGTTACAGGCACCAAGCATGCTATAAGGAGATTCTTATTTGCCTGCAGAAGAAAATGGGATAATTTTTTAAAATTTTCACTAACAAATACGTAGGAAATGGGCTTTTATTACCCATTTTGTTCCATGAATATTAAATCAGTGTTGAGAAAAGAGATATATTAGTTTTAGCATAAAATTAAAGAGTTTAAAAAGTCCATATGAAGAATTTTGAGTCATACAAGGCAAAAAGTAGAAATTTCCTCTTTTTACTCACATAGAGATAAAATGTGAATTGGTAATTGCCTGAAAACTATACTTGTTTTTAAAGTGAAAAAAAGGCTTCAGTTCAGTTCAGTTGCTCAGTCGTGTCCGACTCTTTCCGACCCCACAAATCGCAGCTCGCCAGGCCTCCCTGTCCATCACCAACTCCCGGAGTTCATCCAGACTCACGTCCATCGAGTCCATGATGCCATCCAGCCATCTCATCCTCTGTCATCCCTTTCTCCTCCTGCCCCCAATCCCTCCCAGCATCAGAGTCTTTTCCAGTGAGTCAACTCTTCTCATGAGGTGGCCAAAGTACTGGAGTTTCAGCTTTAGCATCGTTCCTTCCAAAGAAATCCCAGGGTTGATCTCCTCCAGAATGGACTGGTTGGATCTCCTTGCAGTCCAAGGGACTCTCAAGAGTCTTCTCCAACACCACAGTTCAAAAGCAGAAAAAAAAGGCTTACCTTACCTGATATTACATGGAATGTCATTGACACTAATCATAAAGTACGTAAGGTGTGTACTTAGTTGCTCAGTCATGTCCAACTCTTTGCTACCCTATGGACTGTAGTCTTCCAGCCTCTTCTGTCCATGGAATTTTCCAGGCAAGAACACTGGAGTGGACTGCCATTTCCTACTCCAGAAAGTACATAATATTTCTTCTTAAACTTTTAAAAACTGTATATTTGATTGTAAGAATCTGCATAAATAAAATGGAATCAAAGTAGTTTGACATCATAAACACTTTGTAGCATTTAACTTGAAAATACTTTAGCTTAAAACACTAGTTTGCAAAGTACTTAGTTGAAATAATGGTACACCTTGAAGAAAATCATGGAAGTAGTTTCAGAACCAGCCTTTTTCCTTCTCAAAATTAGTGAGTGATATTGATTTCTACTCAGTCACTGGCCACGCACAGTCTCTAATGACGTCTTTGCAGCTGCTATTATCTAGTGGTCCAACAGGCCATGGCTTTTGAATACTTTACCCAAATTGCTGCTCCATTTGAGCAACTCTTTTTTAATTAAAAGGTTTCAGTGAAAATGAAGAATGGATTTTTGTGCGTACGTGCAATGTTGAAAATAAAAAGAAAAGGATTAAGCACAGAAAATCCCAAACACAATTCATCAGATGACAGAATTTTTGCCAAGTGCATGAGAACCCAGTGCTTTTCTTCGCTAAATCTAAATCAAAGGTGATCAGAGGCTATTGTTTCAGACATCATACTTCTCATCTCCACCTTATTTTTCTTTTTTTCCTTTGAAACATTCCTCCATATCCACTTTTGGGATAAGGGGTAGGGTAAAGAATTTAATGTTATTTTTAACTGAACTATCTTGTTAACCTTAGGGGACATCCCTGGAGCTGAAACTCATTCAAGTAATAATAGCTCAGCAACTCATTCCCTGAAGACGGGCTCTGCAGAGTCAGTCTGGAAAAGCTCTTTAAAAACACAGTCTGCCTGGCCCTTTTCTTTTGGTTTCTGTGGAATTTTTCTTAGCAACAGTTTTTAGCTGAGGGGGTTATGGACTATTGTAAATGAAGGAGAACTGGGAGGAGAGGGTGGTGGGGAGGGCTCCTTGCTGCGCTCATTAAACAAAGCCTGCTTGTGTAAGCCATGTCCCCTGGCTTGATGCAAAGGGGAACACAGTTCTGGAGTCGACAGGGACTGAGATCTTAAAATACAATGAAAAGTAACGCCCCTTTGTGGAGGATACTCACCTTGCCAGAAGTGAGTCAGAAAGAGAAAAATAAATACCTTATTCTAATGCATATATAGTCATTTATTTTTAAATTTTGTGTACTGAGCCGCCTTCCAAATGACACCGTTCTCACAGAGGGCAGGGCAGCCTGTGACTACCAGTCTCCTAGGGTTCTAGTAAGTTGCCTGGACAGTATTTCAAATGTATGCTGGTTCAGAGCCTGAGCACATCAAGCCCAGAATCTGATGCCACTTTTGTCTTTAGGAGGGAGATAGAATTGTTCTTGCCTCTTGATAGAGCACAAGCTTAAAAGTAGAAAACACGAAAGCCAACTTCCAGCCCTGTGTGTGCAAACAGCAGAGAGAGTGTAATCCAGACTGGATCCAAAAAAGACTTGTCAAATGAAAGAGAAATGCACAAACATGTCTGTGCTTTGTCCTCTGAATTTTAAAAGCATCTAATGTTACAGAGCTCATGTGAACCTTATTTAAAGCACAGCCATCCACAAAGGATTCCCTTTATGGTTTTAGTGGCTATCCTCTTTCCTTGCTGTTCACGACTATGATTATTTTATAAGCCCTTTTGTAGCTTGGTTTATTTGACTTAACCTCTTAAATGTAGCTTTGTTTCTGACAGTACAGGAAGTATAATGCCAAAGGAAAACTCTGCATGAGGGGTTGATGCAGGAGGCAGACACGTGATTTGAAATAAGAAGTCTTGGGAAGACAGTCAACTTACTTGATCGTTTCTCAGTTTTTCCAACGTAGCTATATCTATAAAGCCAAATGCCAAGTTTTGATTCCTCGGTTTTATGAGGTTGCAGAGGTACAAAACTAATCCTTGGCTAGGTGTTCTTTTTTCTTTTTAATGATGAAAACTGCAAGCATGAAAAACAAGGTGCAGCATCCGTTTTTGATTTAAAAAAATAAAAATTTAAAACCTCTCCCTCTGGGCATGGTACTGAGCCAGGTGAGGGAATGGAATGGAAAGGGTGTGGTCAGTGAGAAAGTAATAAGATGAAATACCCTTCTGCTTCCAGTAACTTTACATTTCAGAGTGCCCCCGACCCCTGCCACCATTCCAAAAAAGGGAGCTGCACTGCACTGTCATTTTCTTTCAAATGTTTTATTTTCTTTAAAAATTCATTTACTTTGAAATTTTACTAACTCCTGAGGACACTAGATTTGATCTCTATTTTCTCCGTGCATCTCTGATTTCTGTCTGATCCCACAGGGATAAATATTTGACATGCAGCCATTCCCAGGGGTGGCAGACCAATGTACCAAACACAGAGTCATTTCACTTCACCGAGAGATGAAGTCAGGCTCCAGGGGATAAACAGCCATCCATAAATAACCTCTCAGAAATAGCTTAAGGAACATGTCCTGCAAAGAAGTCCTGGCTCAGAACATTCTATTTTGTTTATTTTGCATAAAACTTTTCTTTGTCTAGATCTGCACCAGCATAAAAGCACTTATAGAAAAACGTGCGGTTAGAGCAAAACAAAACCAGATGAAAAAGGAAAAAGAAAATCCCACCTGAATGGAAATTAACTATCCTCTTTGAAACACTAGGTGGAGAAGGCAATGGCACCCCACTCCAGTACTCTTGCCTGGCAAATCCCATGGACGGAGGAGCCTGGTGGGCTGAGCGACTTCCCTTTCCCTTTGAAGCACTAGGAGAAAACCAGCTTACCTCTCATTCTAATGACTAAAGAGGAATGAGAAAACAAAAAGGACATAGACAGAATATTATGACAATCCTAATATTCATAGCCTCTGCCTGATGTCTTGGTGCTGTTGTTGTTTATTCCCTAAGTCATGTTGACTCTTTGTGATCCCATGAACTGCAGCACTCCAGGCTTCCCTGTCCTCCACTATCTCCTGGAGTTTGCTCAAATTCATGTCCATTGAGTCAGTGATCCACTCCAACCATCTCAATCCTCTGTCATCCCCTTCTCCTCCTGCCTTCAATTGTTCACAGCATCAGGGTCTCTTCCAAAGATTTGGCTCTTCACATTAGGTGGCCAGAGTATTGGAGCTTCAGCTTCAGCATCAGTCCTTCCAATGGGTATTCATGGTTGGTTTCCTTTAGGATTGACTGGTTTGATCTCCTTGCTGTCCAAGGGACTCTCTAGGGTCTTCTCCAGCATCACAGTTCAAAAGCATAAATTCTTTGGCACTCAGCCTTCTTTATGGTCCAGCTCTCACATCCCTATGTGACTACTGGAAGAACTATAGCTTTGACTATATGGATCTTTGTTGGCAAAGTGATGTCTCTGCTTTTTAATACTGCTGCCTACGTTTGTCATAGCTTTTCTTCCAAGGAGCAAGCATCATTTAATTTCATGGCTACAGTCACCATCTGCAGTGATTTTGGAGCCCAAGAAAATAAAGTCTGTCACTGTTTCCACTTTTCCCCATCTATTTGCCATGAAGTGATGGGACCAGATGCCATGATTTTAGTTTTTTTGAAAATTCAGTTTTAAGCCAGTTTTCTCACTCTCCTCTTTCACCTTCATCAAGAGGCTCTTTAGTTCCTCTTCACCTTCTGCCATAGGGTGGTGTCATCTGCATATCTGAAGTTATTGATATTTCTCCTGACAATCTTGATTCCAGCTTGTGAGTCATCCAGCCAGTCATTTTTCATGATGTACTCTGCATATAAGTTAAATAAGCAGGGTGACAATATATATCCTTGATATATTCCTTTCTCAATTTTGAACCATTCTGTTGTTCCATGTCCGGTTCTAAATGTTGCTTCTTGGTACTATAAGCTACAGATAAAACCACTTTCAGTATCTGACTCCTAGAGACACATGTAACTGATGGCAGTAATGACATGTGTTCCAAGGTCAACATTTGACCAAGACAAAACTGACCATCATCTAATGTGAGATAGCTTGAGATTCTTTTTGATAATCTGTAGGAAATTTACTAATTTATTCTTCGGAGGTTTCCATCTGCATTTTAGTGAGATAGATAAAAACAAAGGAAAAAAAAAAAAAAGGGGCAGTGGTGGTGGGAAAGTTTCAGATGACTCTATACTATGTATTGTATCCAGTTGGAGCACTGACATTTAGCTCCATTTCACTTTTAGCACCTAAAGAAGTAAACCAATTTGTATATTTGCATGACTTATGTATATATACTTAGCCACATGCCAAGGATTTATAAAAAGAGCATGAACTCTAAAGACCCCCTCAAGGGGTAAATTAATAAATGAAATTTTTATGTTAATAAATACTTTCTAGGTTTTCAGTAGGCAAGTACTTAGAGTCTCATGAATTTTAGTAATTTTCCTTCTCATTTGTTTAGTTTCTGTCTCTTTCATTTTTATTATCACCTCCCTAGGTCAACTTATACCATTTGAGAAATGTATCATTAAAATAACCTCTGAACTGGCTTGACTGCCTTCAAGCTCTCCCCAGAATTTCTGAATTAATTATCCTAAAACCAAGCTTTATATCATGATTTCACTCTGCTCAAAATTTGTTTTGGCACCACACTTACTAAAGGAGAAAATTCAAATTCTAACTTTCTTCTGCCATTCTAATTTCACGTCTACTTACTCTTCTCACCAAATTTGATATGAGCTGTCCTTTGAATCTTTCGTGTTCATTGCCTTTGCTTTTATTTACATGATGTCCCTGCTTAGGATGTCCTTTCTTCAACTTGATCTCTCAAGTTCTAATTTAAGGGCAACCATCTTCCACAACGATCTCTACTTTTTCTGATGTACTGTGAAATAATAACCACTTACTTTGGATTATTGGTTTATTTTGCCATGGACCTCATAACCCTAACTCGACTGTAAATTTATTGAGAACAAAGACTTGGTCTTGCAAAATCTTTTTATTCTCCAAGAAGTGTTTGTCCACAATTAGCATGAAGAAAATTCCTTCTTTAGGGATGTTTGAACTACTTTATTAATATAGGGTTATCAAGAAGAACACTCTTTTGTTGAGATAATTTCAGTTTGCTAAAGAACAAAGTCATTCAATAACTCATGGTGGAGATGGGCTCTCCAACCTGAGCTAGACATGAGGGGCAAAATCTGTGGACATGACAGAAAGAAAGCATGGTCATTTTCTCTTGTTCTCCACTCTAAACAGTCTATCCAAGGGGATTCTTACTTTGAGTATCTGTCACATGAATAACCCAGCAGGGAAAGAGCCTGTATAGTTGACAGCTGGCTTCAACAAATTAGCCGTAGTATCTAACAGAAATTGTCTAGATCCTACTGTTAGCTTCCTATTGCTATCCTCAAGCCTTTAGTAAAGTTATGATGAATGACAACCATGTGTTAGATAAGCTATGGGAAATTATAGAAATGGTCATCTATTCCATGCTAAGAGGCGAGTTTTTTCCTTTTGTCATCAGTGTGATGAAAGCAACAATGGATAGAGAGATATATCAATCCAAGAAATGTGTCCAGAGTTCCTCCTCACTATCAAAATAAGTATCAAAATTAAGTCTTGGGTTTACATTACTTTTAGTTTAAGCTTTTTCTCTTTAAATTCTTATTAAAAGATATATAACATCAAGGATGAATTAATACATTATTAGTAATATTATTCACATACTGATTTAAGTTTAGCAGTTTTAAAATCGATGACCTATAACTCAGATATATAAAGAGATATTTTCATTTCTGTACTAATATCTGTTCATAAGCTCCTATTTCTGCCTACTAATGGAAAGAGTTTAAAATTTTCCCAGTCAAGTAATTAGTCACTTTTGGTTTAAGTTTTGATTAAAAGTTTTCCAATTTAAATCAGACTCTTTAGGTGAATACTCAGTTCTGCCTATCTTTTCCTTTCTCTTTAGGCAGTATCTAGGCACAGAAGATATCTCCTTAATGTCTTAGACTTGAGGGACAAGGTACACCGCTGGTCTTTGATTCTCTACCTCACATCATATAAAAAATTAACTTTAAAAAAAAAGCCCCAAAATGTAAGTGCCTAAACTAAAAAGAAAATCTACCAGTAATATAGGAGAAAGTCTTTGTGCTTTGTCATCAGGCAGAGATTTATTAGAAAAGATTAGTGCAGAAAATATTAAATAAAAATATTGATATATTAAATTTTATCAAAAATACAAAACTCTACCAAAGACTCTATTAGGGACATAAATAGACAAGTCATAGACTGGGAGATAATGTGTGTGAAACACTTATGAAAACCTGTGTCCTGAATATGTAAAGAATTATTACAACTAAATAGAATAAAATAAAGAATGAAAAATGCAAAAAGATGATTTACCAAAGAAGTGATACAAATGTCAAATAAACAAATAAAAAGATGCCAAACATTATTACTCATTAGGAAAATCAAGCTTAAAACCACAGTGAGATACCACTTTTAATAATGGCTACAATTAGAGACAGGTGATGTCAGTGCTGTGAGGATGTTGGGAGCGCACAATAGTACAGCAACTCTGGAAACAGTTTGTAGTTTCTTAAAAAGGAGGCAGTTTCTTGAAGTGAGAGAGAGGCTTCCAGTGTCTCCCCCATGTCCATTCTCTAATGCTCCCATAGTAAAAGTTGGAAATGTCAATAGCCTTGGTCAGAAGACCGTATTCTGCAATCTCCCTTGCTAGGTACCCATGGGGTTGACTTCTTGTCAATGAAATGTAAGCAGGAGTTGGGTGGGAATTCCAAGGAAGCTGTTTAAAACATAGTGTTCAACAGAAATATTAATAGAAAGAAAGCCACAAATGAGAGCCACATATATAATTTATATTTTTCTAGTAGCTACATTAAAAATAAGATGACATTAACAGTATACTTCCATCCAGTAGAGCCAAAATATTACCATTTCAACACAAAATCAACAAAACAAATTATCAATGAGATAATTTACATGCTTTTTTTTTTTGTAGGAAGTCTTCCAAGTTCTAGTGCATATTTTATACATTCAGAACATCTTGGTTCAGACTAACCACATTTCAAACTCTCAGTAGCCATATGTAGCTGGTGGTTTCTATATTAGCGCAGTTTTAGATAATTGAGCATTTTTTGCTCTTCTGCTTTTCTTACTTCTAAGATGAAATATATCTGTGTTGGCTGGAATTTCACCAGCTCTACTAGATAATGAATCTTCCTTAAGATTAAAAACTATGGAACAGAAAGATAAAAGAAATCTCATTCTAGATCCTGTACAATTCCCTTACCAGCCATGGGCTGCAAAATTCTGGACTACTTTAATGGCTACAGAAATATCACACAATATAAACCATGGTAGAAGTTATTCTTAATGATAAAGAAGACCACTAAATAATAACAGAATATAGAAGACAATATATCATTTAAAAGTACAATTTTGGGAGCATATATCTAGAGGCAGATCCTGACATTGCCATGTACTGATGTGTGATTAATAGGAAAAGGAGTACGTCAAGGCTGTATATTGTCACCCTGCTTAGTTAACTTCTATGAAGAGTACATCATGAGAAACGCTGGGCTGGAAGAAGCACAAGCTGGAATCAAGATTGCTGGGAGAAATATCAGTAACCTCAGATATGCAGATGACGTCACCCTTATGGCAGAAAGTGAAGAGGAACTAAAAAGCCTCTTGATGAAAGTAAAAGTGGAGAGTGAAAAAGTTGGCTTAATGCTCAACATTCAGAAAACGAAGATCATGGCATCTGGTCCCATCACTTCATGGGAAATAGATGGGGAAACAGTGTCAGACTTTATTTTGGGGGGCTTTGCACTGGTCATAGCAAACACTCTCTTCCAACAACACAAGAGAAGACTCTACACATGGACATCACTACATGGTCAAAACCGAAATCAGATTGATTATATTCTTTGCAGCCAAAGATGGAGAAGCTCTATACCGTCAACAAAAACAAGACCAGGAGCTGACTGTGGCTCAGATCATGAACTCCTTATTACCAAATTCAGACTTAAATTGAAGAAAGTAGGGAAAACCGCTAGACCATGCAGGTATAACCTAAATCAAATCCCTTATGATTATACAGTGGAAGTGAGAAATAGATTTAAGGGCCTAGATCTGATAGATAGAGTGCCTGATGAAGTATGGAATGAGGTTCATGACACTGTACAGGAGACAGGGATCAAGACCATCCCCATGGAAAAGAAATGCAAAAAAGCAAAATGGCTGTCTGGGGAGGCCTTACAAATACCTGTGAAGAGAAGAAAAGCTAAAAGCAAAGGAGAAAAGGAAAGATATAAGCATCTGAATGTAGAGTTCCAAAGAAAAGCAAGAAGAGATAAGAAAGCCTTCTTCAGAGATCAATGCAAAGAAATAGAGGAAAACAACAGAATGGGAAAGACTAGAGATCTCTTCAAGAAAATTAGAGATACCAACAGAACATTTCATTCAAAGATGGGCTCTATAAAGCACAGAAATGGTCTGGACCTAACAGAAGCAGAAGATATTAAGAAGAGGTGGCAAGAAAACACAGAACTGTACAAAAAAGATCTTCATGACCCAGATAATCACGATGGTGTGATCACTCATCTAGAGCCAGACATCCTGGAATGCAAAGTCAAGTGGGCCTTAGAAAGCATCACTACAAACAAAGCTAGTGGAGGTGATGGCATTCCAGTTGAGCTGTTTCAAATCCTGAAAGATGATGCTGTGAAAGTGCTGCACTCAATATGCCAGCAAATTTGGAAAACTCAGCAGATGGTGACTGCAGCCATAAAATTAAGACGCTTACTCCTTGGAAGAAAAGTTATGACCAACCTAGATAGCATATTCAAAAGCAGAGACATTACTTTGCCAACTAAGGTCCGTCTCGTCAAGGCTATGGTTTTTCCAGTGGTCATGTATGGATGTGAGAGTTGGACTGTGAAGAAGGCTGAGAGCCAAAGAATTGATGCTTCTGAACTGTGGTGTTGGAGAAGACTCTTGAGGGTCCCTTGGACTGCAAGGAGATCCAACCAGTCCATTCTGAAGGAGATCAGCCCTGGGATTTCTTTGGAAGGAATGATGCTAAAGCTGAAACTCCAGTATTTTGGCCACTTCATGCGAAGAGTTGACTCATTGGAAAAGACTCTGATGCTGGGAGGGATTGGGGGCAGGAGGAGAAGGGGACGACAGAGGATGAGATGGCTGGATGGCATCACTGACTCGATGGATGTGAGTCTGAGTGAACTCCAGGAGTTGGTGATGGACAGGGAGGCCTGGTGTGCTGCCATTCATGGGGTCGCAAAGAGTCGGAAATGACTGAGCGACTGAACTGAACTGAACTGAACTGAAAGTTAAAGTCTTGCCTTAAGTATTTAATGATGGTAATAATATCATTCTCCTAAAGTTATTGTAAAAGTACTAAAAAAGCTAATATATGTAACATAGTTAGGTATGTGTATATGTACACATATACTTACTGAGTGTATCACATAGTAAGTTTAATGAAAGTGAAAATCGCTCAGTCATGTCCAACTCTTTGCGACCCCATGAACTATATAGTCCATGGAATTCTCCAGGCCAGAATACTGGAGTGGGTAATCATTCCCTTCTCCAGGGGATCTTTCCAACCCAGGGATCAAACCCAGGTCTCCTACATTGCAGGCAGATTCTTTACCAGCTGAGCCATAAGGGAAGCCCAGTAAGTTTAGAGTCAGCTGTTACTCATTAGGAAAATACAATTATGTTGAACTTGTATACACCTAAGTGTAAGCTTCATCTATATAAAGCAAAACGGACAAAATTTTACAGGATGGTGGTAAATCTACAATTCTAGTTCAACAGTTTGACACATTTCCCTAGAACTGACAAATGGAGCAGACCAAAAATGAAAAATTTGAATAAATGAATGTGATTAGCATGCCTTGGATAAACTTCAAATTCTGTGATCCTCTGATTTGAATCTGAGCTTCCTGGAAACTCTTGCAAATATGAAAACATATCAGTTTGAATGATTTTTATTATTGGGCAAAGGAGACTGCTATTTAGTTTGGTTTACAATGTTACTTACATTTGAGGAATCATGGTGGATGAAATATCTCATGCTCTGCACTTTCATTTCCTTTCATTACATTCACACACTAAATATATAAAATACATATTTTTTAATTTGACATTAATCATTAATTCCATGAATTATTTATCACATAAATATGACGCTTATGGTTACAAGCTTTTAACTCACTTTGTATATTCCTTAGCAAAACACCACGAGCAAATGAGTGGATAATGCTTTCTTTGGAGGCTGATGAATGTTCTCTCCAGTGGGAAATTTCTAGCACACTTTTGTTTTTCACCCTCTGGGCAGCTATTTCCTTAGACTGTCTCCTAGAGAGACACAGCAGGTGGAAATAAACCCAAACTTCCTAAGTTTAAAATGCTTGCAACGATTCCTGTTTATAATATCTCCTTTAAAGTTTGAGTGTTCTCCCCCCAGCTTTGACTGTTTTTTTAAACATTACTAT